>NC_043708.1:131943137-131957180 GCF_006229205.1 Suricata suricatta
AGAGGGAGACACAGAATCCAAAGCAGGCTCCAGGCTCTGAGCTGTCAGCACAGAGCCCAACGCAGGGCTCGAACCCATAAACCGTGAGATCATGACCTGAGCCGAAGTCAGATGTTTAACCAATTGAGCCACCCAGGTGGCCCAAAATGTTGTAGCTTTAAATGATTATATTAGAAATGTAGAGTGATGTAAAATTGGTAATTTAAGCTTTCACCTCTAGAAGGAAGAAAAATAAGAGCAAATCAAACTCGCAGCAAGTATAAGAGAAAAAAAGAGAAGGCCAAAATGGAAATGAATGGGATAGAAAGCATAAAAGGGTAGGGAATCCATGAATACATGTTTGGTCTCTTGAAAAGTCAACGAAATGATAACCCTTTAGTTAGACTAATGAAAGAAGACACAGGTTACCAAAACCAGGAATGAAAGGGGGTATCACAGCATATGTTCCAAAATGTAAAAGAGTATTTACAATCATATGCCAACAAATGGATAAACTCTTAGGAGGACAAAATTACCCAAACTAACACATATAAAATCTGATGATGCCTATGTTAAGTGAATATATTACTGATTAAAAATCCTCATGCAAATAATATATGGCCTCAGTGGGTTTGTTGGTGAATTCTATTAAACTCCTAAGAAATAAGTAGTACTAATTATAAACAAAGTAGTTTTCAAAACTAGAGGGAAATGACTTCTCAACTTACTTTGAGAGCTGCCCTATTCTGACACCAAAGTCAGAAAAGATGTCACAAGAAAAGAAAGCCAGTATCTGCCAACAAGCACCTATCCAAAGTTTTTTTTACGAAATATTAACGAGTCAAATCCAGAAGCATATAAAAATCATCCTTCACTGTGACAATGTGGGGTTTAGCTCATGAATGCAAGATTAGTCCAACTTAAATGCTGTCCTATTCCTTGTAAATAAGGCAAAAACTACATGATTATCTCAGTGATATGGGAAAAAAAACATTTGGCAAAATTAAACTGTTCAAAATAAAATCTCACAATGAACAAGGAATAGAAAGGGAATTTTTCAAACTGAAATTGAGCATTAAAAAAAAAGTCCTATAGTTACTATCATGCTTAAGGGTGAAAGATTAAATGCTTTTTTTCTGGAAGATCAGGAATAAGGTAAGAATATTTGCTCTCCCCATTTCTGTTCAGCATCTTAACTGCATATTCTAACTAGTGTAATAAGGTAAGAAAAACAGTAAAGAGAAGTATATTGGGAAAAAAGCAGAACTGTCTTTACTCACAAGTATAAACTCGTATGTAGAATATTCTAAGAGTTTTACAAAATAAAACACTGGAATTAATATGCAACTTTAGCAAGGTAGCAAAATGCATGACCAGTTATAAAATTCATGCTACTTCTATATACTAGCAATGAATAATTCAGAGATGAAATTAAGGGAGAAATACATTCACACTAGTTTCCAAAAGATTAAGTCAACTAGAAATAAATAGGGTTACCTGGGTGGCTCAATCCATTATGCATCTGATTCTTGATTTTGACTCAAATCATGATCACACTGCTCATGAGTTTGAGCCCTGTGTTGGACTCTGTGCTGACAGCGTGGAGGCTGTCGGGATTCTCTCCTTCCCTTTCTCTCTACCAATACCCCACTCTCTCTCCCTACATCTCAAAAGCAAATAAACTTAAAAAAAAAGAAAGAAATTAAACAAGAAAAGTACATTATGTGTACACTGAAAACCACAAAACATTGTTAAGAGGAATTAGAGGTGACCTGAACAATGGAGAAATGTACCACATTCATGGATAGGAAAACTCAATTAAGTTGAGATGGCTACTCACCTCAAATTTTTCTAGAGAGTCAGTACATTTCCTATCAAAATCTCAGGAGGCTTTTGGTTGATATTGAGAAGATAATCTTATGATTTATGTGCTAAGACAAAAGAGTCTGAAGAGTCAAAGAAACTTTAAAAGAGAAGAAAAATGTTGACTTACTTTAGATGATTTGAAGACTTAACATTTCAAAACTATAAGGCTAGAGTCATCATGAATGTCTGGTATTGGCATAAGGGTAGACCTAGAGATCGATATATCAGAATAGAGGGAAAAGAAACACAAACAGAAATACTCATACATTTGTGGCCAGTTGAATTTTTGCAAAGATGCCAAAGCAATTCAGTATAGCAGGGAGGAAGGACAGTCTGTCCAACAAACAGTGCTGAAACAAATGGGTAGCCACGAGGCAAAATATGAATTTAGGCATTTACTTAACACCATACACAAAATGCACCTTAAAATAGATCATAAACCTAAATGTAATGACTAAACTGTAAAACTTACAGAATGCAACCTACTAGAAAATCTTTGTGCTTTGTCTGCTTTGATTAGTCAGAGCTATCTTAGGTAGGCCCCACACAACATTATAAAAGAAAAAGTTGATAAACTGAGCTTTGTCAAACTTAAATGTATTTGCAAATCATGTATCTGATAACATATATATCTTGAATGTGTAAATTTTTACAGGTCAATAAGAAACACCACATAAAAGCCAAACGTTGTGATTGAGCATGTCAGTAAAGACAGTGTATACATGTTTAACATTAACAATATCATTCATCAGATAATTGCAAATTAAAGCCATAATGGGATAGCCCCACACAATCACTAGAAGGGTTAGAATGAAAAAGACTGGAAATATCAAGTGTTGGGGGAAACGTGTTTAGAACCTGAAACCCTCATTTATTGTGAGTGGAAATGTGAAATGGCATGGCCATTTGGAAAATTCTTTGAGAGTTTCTGCAAAGTGAAGCACACTTTTAATGCACAGCATTAATGCCATTCCTCTATATCCACGTCAGAGAAGTGAAAGCATATGTCCACAAAAAAGACTTGCCTGTGAACGCTCATAGAAGTATCACTAACAATATCCCCAAACTGGAAACAATGCAAACATGTCCGCCAACTTGTGAATGGATGCACACAACATGGAATCTTCATATGAAAAGGGACAAACTACTGACACATGCAATACCATAAACTTAAGAAGTCAGAAACAAACACAAAATGTATGGTTTAATTAAATGAAAGTTATGAAAAAGGCGAAAATTAGAGTTAAAAAGCAGATCAGGGGTTGCCTAGGACTGACTGGAAGTGAGCTTGATAGACATGCTTGTACAGTGATTAAAGTGTTCCCAAACTGGACTGTGGTTTGGACTGCAAAACTATATACACTTCCTGGGGGCGCCTGGGTGACTCAGTCAGTTAAGCGTCCCACTTTGGCTGGGGTCATGGTTTCGCAGTCTGTGAGTTCAAACCCCATATCAGGCTCTGTGCTGACAGCTCGGAACCTGGAGCCTGCCTCTAATTCTGTCTCTCTCTTTCTCTCTGCCCTCCCCCAGTTCATGCTCTGTCTTTCTCTCTCTCAAAAATAAACATTAAAAAAACTATATACGTTTCCTAAAAATCATCAAACTATTCACTTACCTCAAAAAAGCTGATATACATATTTTTAAAGTAAACATTTACTAGGGCATCCAAATTCAGCTCAGGTTGTTCTCATGGTCCATGAGTTTGAGCCCGCTTTGGGCTCTGTGCTGACAGCTCACAGCCTAGAGCCTGCTTCAGATTCTATGTCTCCCTCTCTCTCTGCCCCTCCCCTATGCATGCTCTGTCTCTCTGACTCTCAGAAATGAATAAATGATTTAAAAAAGTAAACATTTATTATCTACCTAACATGCCAAGTACTGTACTAGGTATTTATGGAACAAAGCTGAGCAAAGCATGGATTCTATGAAATAAGAGTTGGAAAGAGAGTCAGATTATCAGAAACTTAAAAGTACAGAATAATAAGTACAAGAACGAGAGTATTAGGAAGTAACACAGAAAGGCTTGATGAACTCTATTGGTGCAGAGTTGAGTGGATGATCCTAGCTGGCTTTAATGGACAACTTTTTGAGGGGCAAATATGAGCAGTGTTAAAAGACATTCCCTGAAAAAAATATGAACGATTTTTAGTTTGATTTTGGGGTTCCTGAATGGCTCAGTTCTGTGTCTGACTCTTGATTTCAGTTCAGGTCAAGATCTCGTGGTTTGTGAGATCAAGCTGCACGTTAGGCTCTGTGCTATCAGTGTGGAGCCTGCTTGGGATTCTCTCTCTCCCTCTCTCTGCCCCTTCCCTGCTCCTTTCTCTCTCTCTCTTTCTCTCAAAATAAATAAACTAAAAAAGAAAATCTGACAAAAATAGAATGACATGAGTTATGTGATCATTAAAACTTGAGCCTTAAAGAAGTTTAACTGCGTATTACAGATCACAGTCAACTGAGAAGAGGTGGATTGAAACCCGTTATTTGGCAGCCCTGCCTGGGAAGTGTCTCTTGCTAGTGCCATTTCCTGGCATTGATCGTCCTCATAAATTTTCAGTTGTGACAGTGGCTTAGATGACAACTGTGGCTACTACTTCTACAGCAGCAGGCACGTGCCAGGCACTGTTCAAAGCACCCTGTAGAAGTTCGTTCATTCAGTCTTCCCAATGACTGCATCTTCCAGAATGGTGCGCAGCAATGGCATATGCTTGACCTGTGTTTGTGAAGTGAATAGGTACTTTTAATAGCACCCCGTTTCATATATGACGAAGGGGAGAAGCAGAGATGAGGGAACATGTCTAACAGTCACATAGTTAGCAAGAGCTGGGATTCAGACCCAGGTGGCTCAGCACCAGAGCACACCTCGGATTCTGAGCCCGGTGATCTTCTAAAGTGTATGTTCTATGAG
The DNA here is from genome assembly GCF_006229205.1 of Suricata suricatta. Taxonomy (NCBI): domain Eukaryota; kingdom Metazoa; phylum Chordata; class Mammalia; order Carnivora; family Herpestidae; genus Suricata; species Suricata suricatta. Next base: position 131,947,885 of record NC_043708.1, read on the forward strand.
ACAGAAATAAAACCCTGGGTCAAGCTACTCTGCAGAATGAAGAAGGAATAAGTCCTTGTTGAGCTCTTGGTAAGTGGGGATTGTTTAAGTCAAGGAAAATATACAAGGTAAAAGAGAGGGTTTTAAAGCTACATTTTCCCCCCAATCTTGGAAGTATGAATATTGAAGCAGAGTGACCCTTTCTCTCTTTTAAACCTCTAAGGAGCACAGTAGCAACACTGTATATTTACTGAGGGTTCTGATCACTTTACTACCTCCCTCAAGGTAGGGGCTATTCTTACTCCTCCCCTTTCTGTGATGAAGGTTAGCAGACTTCAATGACCTTCTCCATGTCAAACCGTGTAGTGTGAATCCAGAATTCATACTTTTGACTCCTGGTCCCAGCCATGCCCTTGCCACACGCTTAATTCAGAGAAAAGAGAAGACATCTGAGGTCTGTAGAGTGGATCATGGGGAACTGGCAGCCCAGAGAGGGTTTCTCCCTGGAAATGAGCTGAGACCTAGGAGCTGTCTAGTGAGTTCAGAGTCAGCATATCTTTGAAAGTTCCATCTTCTGTGAATTTGGGAAACCAGGCAGGGTTCGAAAAAGTAAGCAGGAAGCAGATGAATTGAAATGCAGCTCAGGCTTTTACAGTGTGCCTCAAAACCAGAATTAAGGATTCAGGACCACCCCTCTCCCCATTCACTGAGGTGCTCTGGACCCAGCTGCTCCAAGACAATTGGGATTCAGTGCCTACAGGGATGCAGAAGAGTCATTCTCACAGCTGCTTCTTGTCTAGTCTTTCGGTCCCTGCTAGGTTTGTGTTGAGACCATGCTAAATTCCAGCTACTGGGCCATGCTGTGTATGTATATCATGTCATTCATTCCTTGTATTCCTTTACATGCCCCTGGAATTATAATACCTACTGAAGAAGTTCTGTTCCGCAGTGGTTACGCTAAGCTCGTGTGGTCTGTAGTAGAACATCTGGGTTGACATTCTGGATTTGTCCTTACTAGCTCTGAGACCATTGAAAAGTTGCTTGTCCAGCCTCTGTAATAGGAGATAATAACAGAACTTATGTCAAAGACTTGGGATGATTAATTGAGCAAATACATGTAAAATATATAGCAAGTGTTCAGTGAAAAGTAGCTATAATAATTTTCACATTTTGGAAACTGAGACAAAGTTTAAGGGCACAGAGCAAGTGGGAAAGAAAGAGTTGAATGTCCCAAGTCTTTTTCCATCCCAGCTGGGAAATCCTTGGGAGCATCACTACAAGGCTCCACTGGCTCAATGCATATGCAGTGTTCGTCTATATCTTAATTCACTTACAAAACAAAACAAGGCAATCTCCAAATACTAAAGCTATAATTATCTTCATTTCTCACTCTGGCATAAATCAATTTGTGTGAGATCAAAAGGGAAGTGGAATCAGGACTTTATTATCAACGCTGAAGTAGTTTTGGAGTCCATTATTTAATGGGTAAACTCTTGTGGATACGTAAGAGACAATGTTCCAATTGCACCTTGTGAATCCCGTATTCTCCAGGCTCCAACAAAGGGATCACAGCCTGTAGGGCTTTCTGAGTTCCACGCCACTAAATGACCATTTGGGTAAGGGCCACATGAGCTAAGAAAACCAGGTTCACTTAATTAAGAAGAGAGAGATTATTTAATGTCCAGTTAAACTTTTTATAGCAAGGTAAAGCATTGATAAATTAAAACTATTTTCAAGTATTTTCAATCACTTGAGTTGCTACATAAATAGCATAAATATTTTATGTAATACACATATTACATAAAAATCATAAAACAAAATGTCTACATAGTATATGAATAGTATTTAGGGTGTGTGTGTGTGTGTAAGCAGTCCCCTAAGGGTCTGGACTAGCAGATCCTATTTATTTCAACAAATAATTATGGAATGCCCTCTATGAGCCACACAGCTTTACGTGCAGAGATTTTCCTGTGAACAAGACACAGACCTGCCCTTATGGAACTTCTAGGCTGCAGAGGAGATAGAAACTAAACAGCTAATTATATAAACATTAATTTTACTCTGATTGCAATGAACACTTTGAAGGAGAAAAATGGGGTGAAGGAATCACTAGGAGAGAGTGACAAGAGTGGACAGATGCAATCAATTAGGGGGCTATTGTAGAAACTCAAGTGAAGATGTTAGCAACTCATTTTCCTTGTTCAGATGATGCTGTAGGTCTGCAGGCTAATGGGGAACTTAAAGATCATACTAAATTATATGAATAATTATGTTAACATACACGTACATCATAGGTAATTTATAATTAATACTTGTATTAATCTTTATATTAATGTAATTAAGTTATGTTAAGCATGGGGACAGTGAGAACCCAGGGATATTAAGAGATTTGCTCAGTGTTCTAGAAATTAACCAAATTGCATTTCTTTACAAGTGTTCTTAATTCGTATTTTCATTCTGTCACTCTGCCTTCTCCCCACAATTTGTCCAAAAACCTGAAGTTTCACTGTTTGTTATCTAGTTTGCATAATTTTGTATTATGTGCTGGTTTGTGCATATTCTGTCAACAAGCAGGAAAGTAGAGAACGCTTCGTGTTAATAGCACAACATTTGGGACTATTTAGGGGTGGTATTTCTGCTACCCCAAGGACCTGGTGTGCTCCAAACTCTTGAGTCATTGTCTTTGAAGTGGGGAGGTCTGGTGACTGAAAGCCATCTTCCTGCCAAGCAGAGAGTGGCAAGGATCTGCAGATGCTTTCTAAACGTAGATTAAGAGATCTCACCTAAAGCTTTTCTACCCTAGGAAAAGGTGGGATATAAGAACCCAGAAAGGATGGATTTTTTAGGAGTTTTATAACTGGTCCAGGCTCAGATTTATGAGATTTACAAGATGGGACTAGAGAGTTCATTTTGACAATCATACTCTTAGGAAGCTTTATATGTGACCTCAGCAATCATCAATGACTTACATATCTGAGATAAGTCAACAGTTTTAGTTTTCCTCTTGGAGCTAGAAAACCACGAGACTGGGGGGAGTCACTCTCTCAATTTCAGCCCCTATGAAATCTGTGTCTTTCCATGGAGCTCAACACAGAGATGTGTGAGGTGGAATGGATGCATGTGCAACATGGGTCCGCCGTGATGGAGAGACATGGAACTAGGAGACCGTGGTCTTTTGAGTAGGCCAACATGACGTTTGGATCCCATTCCAGCCACTTTGTAGTTGAACTTCTACAGTTTCTTTCTTCCTTGTCTAAGTCTCAGATTCCTCATTTAAAAGCAAAAAACAACAAACTCTTGGTATCCATTTTGTAAAGTCGATGGAAGACTTGCAGTAGCATGTATTCAATGTTTGATATACTGATGCTTAATAAATGTTGAGACATTTTTTATGATGTGTATCCCCAATTAATCATCATTTTATTTTCTTTTTTATTGTAGACTCTCCCCAAAATCCTTGATAAGCTAGCTCCGGCATTCACGATGAGCAGCTGCAGTTTTCTCGTGGAGAAATCCCGAGCCTCCACAGCCCGGGTGGTGGTGTGGAGAGAGATGGGGGTTTCCAGAAGCTACACCATGGAGAGCAGCTACTGTGGCTGCAACCAGGGGCCCTATCAGGTATGTGGGGCTCGGGAATTCACATGCTTTCCATCCAGCAGCAATATACTGTCATGGGCGGGTGGGTGTGGGGGGCTATTAAAGACCACTCAGTTCTTCTTTCTCTCCTGAACATGGAAAAAATCTCCAGGTAGTGTGGCCTCACTACCTGATCTTGCAGAACTAATCAATGATTGCCTTCACTGGCACACAATCTGTGTTTATCCTTGAAGCAATTTGTACATGTCTGCTGATCTGGTTTCTCAATCCTGTGTCCTGACCAGCATGTGGCAGGGAGCCTCCCTTAGACATGCACCCCTAGCTGTTATGGAACCTCAGCCTGGCCATGTCATATGCATGGGGATCTCTTGTTACCTTTTGCACAACTCCACTGCTTCCCCTTGCATCATAACGGTGTAGGTTGGTGCATAGATATTGTCCTTTACCTGTGTATTGTGTGCCTCTATCTTATGTGCTTCTCTAAAATGTGCTCAGTAGGGATGAATTAGAGCTCAGCGTTGTGTATCTATCGATAGCTTTGAACCTACGTGTCACACCAGCCCTCTGTTGCCCCACTATCACCAGAGCACACAGAAGTGTGTTCGTGACGTGTGTCTCTCCCACCATGAGCGGAACTGGGACTCATGCTCCGGTGTCAAGGGAGAGCCTCATATAAATCACATTCTTTCTATGGCCCTATTAACTACGGGAGCAGCTGGGTAGCTGCTAAAGCAGGCTGTTTTAGCTGTTCTTCCTCCCCTCTCCCAGCCCCGCCTCCACTAGAGGAATAGAAATAAGGGACATTATGACAATGCCATGGTAAGAGATTCTTTTAAATTTGTTAGGCAAGCAAACAGTCTTCCATTCAACCCCCAGGCTACCCAGACCTTACCAACATTAAAGCTCATTGCATTAGCTTTGATTTTCTCCTGGAACAGCCAGGAAGCATTTGGCATCTGCATGGTCCTACGCTTATGGAAATCTGTTAGCTATCAGAGAGGACAGGGAGTGGCAGGCGATTATTACCTAACTTCCCACCTGGCTAAAGACTTTTTTTTTTTTTTTTTTTGAGACAAGGATACTGAACCACTCGTTCTGACCCATTAATTCTGTTAAACAGCCAGTCGGTCTAAACATTTGTTATTGCATGAATAAATTATTAGATTGAATGAATCCAGTTTACCCAAATTAATGTCAATGTAGACTAAGAGTGAGATCTTTGGAGGCACGTGGGATTAGGCATCAAAAGACATCACTTTTCCACTTATCAGCAGGGCTGCAAGCTACATACCTCTAAGAATCTGTGTATATTTCAGATATCAAATGTCAATATTCATCAGGATTCCTTTCCTCCCTGCTGCACAGAGTTTTGTAGAGTCCAAAAGAGAATGCAGATATGATTGCTCTTGAAGGTTTTATCATCAGGAATATGTTCAGTCCCTTGGCATTCAAGACCTATATGATTGGGGAAAAATAAGCCTGGAATATTGTTGACTCTAAGGCCTTATGGATATAGACCTGTATCCCTCTAGCTGTGTGCCCCTTGATGGATAGAAGCCAGACACTTGTTTAAAGGACAACTCCATGCATCCTTCACGGATCTATTGGAGGGGTGACTTTCATTGACTTTGTTTCTCCAAGCAGCAATGCAGGCTAACAGCTTCCAGTCAGATAACTATCAGTGCCATTCACGATAAATCAACTAGAAACTCGAAGTCCTCTGGAGCTGCTGTTTGAGAAGTAGATGACTCAGAGATTCAGGCCCCTACGGACACTCCATCTTCCGTGTGACAAACACAGGGGCTGTTACAAATGACACAGAATGACAGAGACTTGCCCAATGGGGTGGCTTTCACATACCAGCTCAGCACTTGCCCTGTGAAGTCCACGTGGCCTTTGCAGGAGATCTCTGTGAGAAAGGATGGAGAAGGAGTTGGCTAGAGGACACCGTCATGATGCCAAGCCGGGGTTTGCTTTAGCAATCGCATCCTCTATATGAAACACCTCTCCGAAGGGATTGGTTTTCTCCTTCCCTTGGCTTTTCTGTCCTTAGAAACACTGTTGAGTAACTGAGCAGAGTTGTAGACAGTGAGTAAGAGAATGATGAATAATTTTACAAAGGGGTGGGGAGACACCCCCAGGGGAAGGAAGCCAGCCCAGAGTTGGGTGCTTTGGTGATTTTTGTTTGAGGTATATAATGCAGTCTGTGAGCTATAAAGCGGTATAGAAATTTCCATCCTGAACATATTGCAGATGATTTTTGTACATTGAGAAACTTAGTCCCAGTTGAGTCCTGAGGTTATTATTCTAAGGTCATCTTTCCATTTTTTGTTTAGCATTACCATTTATCCAAAAGATGGAGGATACTTAAATACACCCATGAGGGGCATTCCTTCCTTCCTTCATAAGAATATAAATATTTTTGCAGTTTCTCTGGTTAATGCAGCCTCAAAGTAGTTCCAGTCATTTCTCCCCCAGCACACTAAGCACCTGATTTGTTAGTATTGAAATGAAATATCATTTCTTACAGTGACATTTATGTTGGAACTGCATTAAAGAACATAAGCTATTACCTTCAAATAATTATTATTAATATGATATTTTCTCTTCTATTTTCCAATCTATAGTTGGCTAATATAGGAAAAAAAAGAATTCTCTTGCTTTTGTTTCTTTGGAATAGCGTCTCTGCTGCTAGGTTGTACAGTTAGATCTCTCATTTGTATTTAAGTGGAAGTCTCACCCATTGAGAGACTTACTGTATCTAGTAGGGACTGGTCCAAAGCTAATGAGGCTATGGAGGGAAAAGCCAAAACAGAATGAGGCATCCACTTGGGCCTCATGTTTAAGAGGCGTCCGGTCTATGTGGATAGCTGTGTATTTCTCACCGAGTTTGCAACCTGGGGTCACATACATGGTGTGTTTGCACATTCACAGACATGTGACTGGGCCCCATGGCTGCTTGGGCCTTAGGACCGTGCCAGCACTGCCACCCAGGCAGGATCTCCACTTGCCCTTTGGCAATGCTGCTGGCTTTTGGGCAAAACAGGTCTTAGAGGAAGGACAGAGTGACGCACCTGAGGTCTGAAGAGTAACTCAACTGATATTCAAATCTCCTACCTGTGCACTGTGTCCTATGGACCGTCCAGCGATCCATTTGCTCTACCACCAACAGAGAGATTTTTTCAGTAACCCAAACCTATTCAAGTCATGGTGTTGCCTATAATCCTTCAGTGTCCAGAGCCGGCTCCTTTTTGTGCCGGGTAAGGCCTTATCCAACCTCATTCATTTGTGTAATGCTCAATGCCTTGTTTAGCATAGAATAAGTGGTGAATATGTGTCATGACTGGCAAATGAATGGATAAATAAGTGAACAAATGGATGGTGATTTCCATGTAGAGTCAGATGATTATCCTCTTTGTCCATAGATCACTAGAAAAAGGAAGAATTGCCATGGTCCAAATGTGATTAGAAGCCAATTCAAATGAAGATTTTAATTTTTTAAAGTTTAATTAATTGAAAGAGAGAGAGAGAGAGAGAGAGAGAATGAATGAATGAATGAATGAATGAATGAATGAATGAATGAATTCCAAGCAGGCTCCATGCTGTTGCCCCAGAACTTGATGCAGGGCTTGATCCCAAGAACTGTGAGATTGTGACCTGAGCCAAAAGCAAGAGTTGGACACTTAACCAACTGAGCCATCCAGCCGCCCCCCCCCCCGCCACACAAATGGAGATTTTTTTAAGTAATGGAAAATGTATGGTGGAGAGGGAAATGTGTATGAATGCAACGTTGAGACCTCTTGGATCTGTCACTATATATATGATTTGAGAGCCCCTAATGGATTCTTTCTCAGAGTAAGGATATTCTAGCCCAGGTGCCCTCTGACATGGCCATGTTCTAACAAGTGCTGATTCAATGCGAAGACTTCCACTTGTATACAGAGGAGATGCTGCAGTGCACCTGCCAGATACCTTTTCAGACCCAGGTGCTCATGTTTCCAGCTGCTCACAGCTGTTTTCATCACCAGAAATTGTCTGGAGCTGATAGAAGTAGCCTTTTCCAAAGCTTTGGCTTTGTGTGAGCAGCTTGCATCTAATAGCTGGTCTAAGTGTGGGTACAAAGGATGGCCTCCAAGTCCCAGTTGGGAACACTCCGAAGGGCCATTCCAGCTCCAGAACTCTCTGTAGGATTGGCCTGGGCCTCTGTCACAAGTGCACTATGATTCAGCTTCCTCATCTACCCACTTTTGCTTTTTCCACCATTCGCAGGGTGTTGTGCTGGTGAGTGCTCCCCAAAAGTCCTTCTGCAAAGCAACTTACTACAGTGTTTCAACAAAGCTGAGATTAGGAAACACAAACATTGCAACGAAGTGCTTGGCTGTTGAAGAGCACTGGAGAGGGATGAACTTCATCTAAGACATTAAGTCATCTCACTTGGCTTGCAGGGCTCCCAATGTCCTCTTGTTCACACCCTGCGTCCTTAGCTGTTTAGGGACGTAACCCCACACAGAATTGGAGACCACAGCCCAGTGCAGGCCCTCTTGTACTGCTTTTCTACTGCCAGTGTGGTCCAGAAGGGAGGCTGCGTGTATTAGTTTTCTGTGGCTATCATCCCAAATCTCCATAAATTTGGTGGCTTAAAACCGTAAATTTATTCTTGCACAGTGTTGGAGACTAGAAGCCTGAAATCAAGGTGCTGACAGTACTGTCTATGTTCTCCGTAAAGCTCCAGAGGAGACTGTCCCATGCCTTTCTCTTAGCTTCTGTTGTTTCTTGGCTCAGAGACATATCACTCCAATCTCTACCTTTATCATTGTATGGCCTTCTGCACATGTATGCCTCTGCCTCTGTGTTGTCTTTCCCTCACTTAAATTATTTATCATTTTTATTTCTTATTGAAGAATAGAGGATACACAATGTTATATTAGGGTTAGGTGTATAATATAGTGACTCAGCAACTTATATATTACTGGTCTCTCCTCTTCCTTTAAGGACACCAGCCATATTGGATGTAGGGTCCGACATATTCTAGTATGATCATATATCTTAACTAATTACACCTGTAGCAACCCTATTTCCAAATCAAGTTACAGTCTAAGGTTCTGAGAAGGACTTGAATTTTGAGAGGATGGCATTCAACCTAGTCACTGGGTCAGGCAAGGAGATACAGAATATATGGACCCAAGAACCAAAAAGAAGTTTTTATTTCTGTCTTCATATTTCCTTGCTGTGAAGCTCCAAACAAATTATATGCCTCTTGCTTTCACTGTACCTCCTGATCAGGAAAATAAGTTTCAGATTTTCTTGGAACATCTTGGAAGACAAATTTGAGGGGCAGTCCATGTAACATGAATGCTGATTAGCACTGCGTGAGGATTATAATATACAGTAGCTTAAAGCAGCAATAATGGTAATAAACACACTTACTCTTTGTGAAGCCTTTTTCACATATTAAATTACTCCATCTTTGCTACCACATGACAAAATACTGCAAAGTTGGTTTTATTATCATTAGCATCATTATCTTTATTTTCCAAATAGAGACACTCAGGCTAAGTAATGTGCTCAATGTCACATACATAGCTAGTCTGTTTTAGAATCAGGGTTTAAACCCAGGCAGGTTAGGCACTGGATTTTTTGCTTTTACCCCCATGCCTGTTGCTTAGTAGGATATCATTTGGTGAAAGTGCCGCTGAGCTTTGGAAAGAGGAGGACCAGCT
>NC_043708.1:131957280-132019780 GCF_006229205.1 Suricata suricatta
TGTGTAGTGTGGACACTTGTATCGGAGTTCCAAGGAGAGCTCTGCATTTAGCAGCCATGACCTTGAGACAGTCACCTGTCTTCTATGGCTTTTGGTTGTAAAAGTGATACTTCTCAGTTTTAAGTTACAGAAATGTTGTAAAGACTGAATGGGCTTCTACTGCCTGTGAAACATTTATCACTATTTTCATACTAAACTCTCAATACCTTTTATCATTTGTATCATTATTGACTGTATGTGAGAATTTTAAATGGTGGTTTTCTTTTTCATTTTAAATACAGATGCTTACACTCCAACCCTTAACCATAATTGTCTTATTCATACTTCCTTAATTAGCACCATTGAGGTTGGAGGTCAGGTCTCTGTGATTTTATTAACTTTAATAGGAAGTCACAGTTGGGAACCATAGATTTTGGCTCTTATAAAGACTGATATCTATAAAACAATATTTATAGATTTAGTTATATCAAAGCAACTTCTGTGTGTCTTACCTTGAAATTTCCTCTACCTTTTATTCTATCAAACTTCCTACACAATCTAACCCTTATTACAGCCAGTTTGCATGAGAGGCCCTAGGAAAGGGAAGGAGAATTTGTGAACCTGAGTCTAGGGGAAGGGAAGGAAAGAGCAAGGAGTGGAGGCCGGGAAGGAAACATACTTGAATATAAAGCCAATTCCAATGATGAGCACAACTCAGTATATTTTGGGTCACTATTCTCTTAGAACCCATTTCCTTGTCGTATGGGCAGTCTCAAATTAGAATATGACTCTAAGTTCTGAATTGGGTACGGGGGTGGGGGGAACCTCTTAATTTCATTAATCTGAGGAATATGATTTCTCAAACCTTAATGTGCATAGGAATTACCTAGGGATCTTATATGATGCAGATTTTTGAACAATGTGTCCATGTGATCTGGGGTATGGCCTAGAAATCTGCATTTTACTAAGTGCCAGTCACTGAGAAATGGGGCAGGTTACTAGTTTTTGTGGTTTCTGTTTTTGTTTGCTTGCTTCTGATCTCCTTTGGGCTACAGGTAATTTTCCATGGCTTTTGTCATAAAGTCTCAAATTCTCTGCCTTCCCCCACCCTTGTGTGTGTGTGTGTGTTTGTGTGTGTGTGTGTGTGTGTGTGTGTGTGTGTGTGTTTCATCTGTGCTTCTTGGTGATTGGCTAAATTCTCTCACAGGAGTTGTATGGAAAAACTATCCATATCCCAAAAAGAGTTGAAAATGTTCTTGTCTGTTGTTTTAGCTCCTGGGAAATCCCCAGGTCAAGATTTCTTAAATTGCCTATAGAACAGGAGGGTATAGGAATAGATATAATTACATACAAAATCGTTTGTTTGCCCATGTGCACAGTTTCCTGGGAGAAGAATCTATAGTTTTTACGACATTCTTAAGAGTGGATGACCCTCACTTAAGAGCTCATGCCTTAGTTTACTGAATCCAAGATCTCTAGGAGGCCTTTTACAACTTCTTAGTTTCTGCTTTCTTTAAAAAATAAAAAAGTTAATGTTTGTTTATTTTGGAGATTACTTATTTTTGAAAGAGAGAGAGAGAGAGAGCAAGAGCGAGCGAGCACGCACGCACAAGCAGGGAAGAAGTAGAGAGAGAAGGGAGATAGGATGCAAAGCAGGCTCTGTGCTGACAGCAGAGACCCTGACGCAGGGAATGCAGAACTTGAACTCAGAAACCTTGAGATCATGCCCTGAGCTGAAGTCAGATGCTTAACTGACTGAGCCACCCAGGCGCCCCTTGGTCTCTGCTCTTATCAGCTCTACAAGTGCTTGACTTGACTTTGTGAAAATCATCTGGGAATCTGTCACTCACTGACTCCTTCTGCCTGCTCATCACTTAGCACAAGAACCATGATGCATCTCATAATTGTGGATTGGGGTGGCTTCCATTTAAATAGACCTTGTGTGATGACATAGGACAGTAATCTTTTCCGGACGATGCTTCTCACAGGTGGTTGTGCCGAATGAGCAGCGGAACCCACGTCACCTGGGGTCGTTAGAAACACAGAAACTCTCAGACTCCACTGACCGTAGCAGGAGCTACCTTTTAACAAGATCCTTGGGTGACCTGTGTCCCTAGGAAAGTCTGAGAAGCACTGCTTGAGAGCAGCCTTCGTCAGCAGGGAGGTGAGAATGGACTAGGGCTTACCAGAGGGAAGTTGGGGAGCTCTACCTTTCTACTGGGTCAAGGACATTGTTCCCCAAATTTTTTTTGTAGCTGGAATGAGATGCTGTTTATGAATGGGATTTAAAAATTGAAGGTGACCCTCAAAATGAGACATTCTATGATCTGTGCCAACATTTTAATGCTAGATGACTCTGTTCTTGTCCTCCCCGAGGAGGCCTCACCACACATCCATAGGCTCTAATCCCTCGACTCTAGGGCTTTGAAAAGAGAAGGGAGGCTTTCCATAAGTCAGTCCATCAGAACAGACTTTGTAAATACAAATGTGAAACACAGCTGCAATCTATCATTTTAGTATGATTCATGATTTGAACCATTCACGTCTATGCCCTTTTCATTCTTATTAACTGTGATTCAACAAGTGTTGCCTTGGTGTTCTTTTCTTTTTTTTTAAAGCCTCATTGTGTATGATCTCAAAGCCATTTATTAACTCACTGTGGGCTTAATGATGTAGTGAAATATTCTTCTCGTTCTCTAGCCCTCAATTCCATACTGTATGTCAGCATTATGATAGAATATTAAAAGGAATTAAATAAAAATCAAGAGGCAGAGATGCTAATAAGGTTGCCAGCAGGGGCCTTTCCTGGGATTACTAATGCCCTGGGAGCTGTGAATTTTAAATGCCCATTGTAGAAAATGGCTCATTGTTTCAAAAATAAGGACGTAATCTGGCCCTCGGGATCATTCATTGAGCCTCAAATGACCTCTGGTCCCTTAAAAATAATTTGGCTTCAAAGGACCAAGAAGAGGAAAAGACGGTTTCTCTCTGTAAATCTCACTCTCCCCTTGTGATCAATGCAAGTGCAATCAACCAAATACCCTAAAGGAATGGATATAAAACCAAAGGAAGGATTAATTTAATCCAGGGTTTTATGTAGCTTGTATCATAGGGGAAGAGGACCAGCCAAACCTGAGATACATTTCCTTGGGTTTTGCTACTTGAGAAGCTTGGAGTAGCTTCTCTAACACAGGAGCTGAGAAAACAGAGTCCCGCTCCTGAGGGTAATCCACAGGATCTATTCTCTGTGAACCTGAGTGGACCCCAGACCTCCCTTGACTATGAAAGGTGATCCACTCCTCCAGCCATTTTTTTTAGTTCTTCACCAATATTTCAGTTTTCACCACATCTTCCTTTGAATGGAGTGGCCTCCAAGATCTCTCTCTTTTAAAACTAAGCAGTAGACATTAGATATTTTTATACACATTTATACCTGCTTCATTGATTAGTTAACGTATATTCATTAAAACGTAAATGTGCATCTACACTATTTCACGCCGGAGTTTGTGACTGGGGATATTTGCAGAAGTCTGTCTAAAAACACTTAGCAAAGACCAGACACGTGGTCAGTTCATCTTCATTCATTCATCATTCAGTAAACATTAAAAAAACAATCCACACAATATGTTAGGTGCCAAGAATGTGACAGAGTGAAATTGACAGCTTCCTACTCTCTGAGGGTTTATAGTCCAGCCAGAAAGGCAGTTAATTAAGTCAGCAGTAACAGCAGAGAGTGGTATGAAAACAACTGGGTGCTATAATAGAACACAGAAGGAGATAATTTAGAGCTTTGCTAACTGTTGGTTGAGTTGAATATGAATTATCCGCAAATTACTTTTTTTTGTGTGTGTGTGAAATTGGAAAAGGTAATTCACCTGACAAAGAAAAAGACACTTGTTTGAAAGTCGAGTAAGGTTAGGGAGTTCTTGATTTTTCTTTCATCCTTATTTGCTTTCATGCTATTTCTGGCTCATTTCATATTTCGTTTCTTTATCTATAAAGTTTCTCTTTAAAGTTTATTTATTTTGAGAGAGAGAGCCCGAGCAAGCGAGCAAGTTGAGGGGGTGGGGGCTGGGCAGAGTGAGAGAGACAGAGAATCACAAGCAGGCCCCACACTATCAGTGCAGAACCCGATGCAGGACTTGGACTCATGATTGTGACCTGAGCTGAAGTTGAGTCAAACACTTAACTGACTCTGCCACCCAGGTGCCCCCCATTTCATATTTCGAAATTGCACCCCAGAATTCCACATCAGGGTGCACATTGTGCTGAATCTGAGTGATGGACCATGCAAGTGCATTCTCCTATCCCCTCTTCCTGCATTCCCTCCCTGGGAATACACAGAAACCTACTGTAGGTGTTTCTATGGAGCTTATAGTGAACCATGCCTCCCTGACAGCAGATACAGGATTGAAACATCAGAAATGTTTCAAAATCCTCCTTTGACTGGTACTGAGTAATGAAATTTAAATAATGATAATAATCTTGATTATTTTATGAAATGAATGTCTGGCTATACCCCTCAAGCATTCCTGAAGACAACAATAATTGCAGTAATAAAATACCCTTTGCTTAGTGGTTTATAACCCATAAAACACTTTTATAAACTTTATTATCTCAGGTGAGCCCCCAAAGCCACCACAGATCACAGGTGAGGGGAAATGGAAGTCAGAGATAAAAGAAGAAAGTGAGCCCGAGATGACATAAAAAAGAGTGTGAAGTGTGGCCTTACTGGGTGGGTCTTAGCAGTCAGGTGGGCTTGCTCAGCTATGGGACGTGTGTCTGGATAAGGCTGTGTACAGAGCCATTTCCCAGACGAGGTGTTGAGAAGGAAGAGGGACTTACCTACAGCTATGCACGCTCCCCTTCCTGGTTCCCATTAATCAAAATGTATCTCCAGAGAAGCCAATCCATATGTTCAGGTGGCACCATTGGGCCCTTTTTGTAGCCATTCATCTAAGTCCAAAAATGGTAGAAGGGGCCAGAAACTCCGGATGGGAGGCTGGTTGACCTTGTTGTAGAAGAATAGGAATGAAGGAAGTCCTCCCAAGGATGCTGACCAGTCAGCCCCAGTGCGTGGAAATGTGAGGGACCCAGCAGGATTGGTGGCACCCAAGGAAAGCTCACCCCTGGGCGTCCAGGAGCTGATGTCACCGAGGGAGTCTGAGGAGGCACCTAAGATATGTTCTATACAATTACCAAAAAAAAAAAAAAACTTTTTATATCTTTAAAACATAAAGTTAGAGCACAAATTGGCAATATGCAACAAAAATATTTATAACCCCTTCATCCAAAAATTCCCACTTCTAGAAATATAAGTCTGCAAGTGCACAAAGATACGTGTACAAAGATGTCATTGCTTGTTCATGGTGGGAAAGTAGAAAGGACCTTAACTCCCATCCGTCGAGGGTCATTGAAATACACAATTGTCTGAACAATGGATGACGCAGACAGAAGGCACACGATAAATGCACTCATATGGGCTTTAGCATTTCTGTACACTAGCTCCATCATTTATGGACTATATTTAGGGGAAATTATTTAGTCTTTTTAACCTTTAGTGTAGTCATCAGAAAAATGGGGATAATGATTTTACTTCCCTCAGCATACTTGTATGTAAAGCACTTAAGGTAACATCTGACATAAAATACCAGCTAATCATTATCTTCATTGTCATCATTCTAATTATCATCTCCCATATATATTGTTGCACTCAGTCTACTGATATGAAAGCTGAGATGGAGAAAATTTAAGTGACATTTCTTTGTTTTGTTACATTTTAATTTTTAAGTAATCTGTAAACCCAACATGGGGCTCTAACGCAGAACCCTTAAGATCATGACTCCAGTGTTCCACCAACTGAGCCAGCCAGGTGCTGCCCCATAGGTGGCATTTCTTAATGCTTGACAATGTGTCTGTCGTGGGATTTAACTTAAACCATTCTAACTAGAATTGGAACATACAAAATCCTATGTTACGGCATGTTGTCTCATATTGATGAAAATTTCAGGTGTCACAAAGCTTGGGCATACAGTTACTGTGTTATGTGGCAAAATTTGTGTCTAAAATCATCTTAGCAAAATGGAATCCTGGCAAAATATCAAAAGAAAGACTTCACATGGATAATTGGGAAGTCCTACATTTGGTTAAAATAAAACATTGCTCAAGTACAAGATGGTTTATAAAAAAAATATTTAGAGGTTTTACTTACTGGTAATGCAAGATGATTAAAACGTAAAGTATGTTACAAATGTGAATGTGATATTGGACTACATTAAAATTATCATAATTGCTTAGAAAGGGAAAGCTGATATTCTGTCTTCTCCAACTCTGTGTAAATGCATGGGGGGGGGTGGAATGTGTTCCATTAGCAACAGGACTCAATTTTTGAGAATTGTGCCAGAAGTATGCACTGGTCGGATAAAAAGTGACTTTGGGCCATCCTGAGGTGGATGCAGTTTATTTTCAAAGATACTAGGTGTCCATCCAGATGATTAAAGGAGAAATGTAATGGGGCCTTATCTTTCTTTTCATAGCTGTATGCTAAAAAGGACTAGAGACAAGGAGGCCATGTTTTGAAGGAGGGCAGAGGCATTTGGAAGCAAATGAGAGAGACCCATTCAAGAGAGATTCAGAAGGTGGAACTCACCGGGTCTTGCAGAGGGCTGGATAGGTTGGTGGGGGACGGAGAAGTGGGGGAAAACTTGGGTGATTCCCAGATGTCCAGACTGGATTCAAGATGAGAAAGGTAAGGGAAATCATCTTGTGGGCATGATCATATGTATTGGGAAGTGAAACACAGGGAGCCTGACTACGTCTTTGGGTGTCACAGAAGACCCTAAACATGCAGAGTTTGGATTAGTAGATAAACTCTATGGCCAGTTCACTCTGAAATTCTCGATTCTGTGATCAGAACATTAATGGAGGAGAATGTGAAAGTCCCTTAGGGGGGACTTTCTAACAAACACTCATTACTGCTTCTACACAACTGACCTTATCCACCTTGCAGCCTAATTTAAATTCTCAAGCTTATTTCATCTGTGCACTCCAAAATCCTTATTATAGGTTTCCTTATTGCTATCAACTTCCTAATGCTATCTTGACTGAATAAAGGGGTCCTGGGTCAAATTGTACTATGTAAATAGTGTTGGCCATATGTATACACACACTCTCTCTATGTATATAGTGTGTGTATGTAGTGTGTATATATAATATACATAATATATATTATAATGCATTATAAACATATATATTTTTCTAATCATAATATAGTAAAATCAAGAGAAAAATAAAAACAGTGAGACCCAGAAGTATACCTATGTCTACCATTGTTTTTGTCATTTTGATGTTTCTTTCTAGACTTTGACCACATGCACATCTTTTCTAGAACTGTCATTAATCAGTACCTATGTTTGTGGATTATTCAGCGATTTTTTTGTATTCTTTTTTTGTTAACTTTACATCCTAAAGGTTTTCCATATTTCTCTGAAGACTCCATGTTTTTACCATTTGTAGTTTCCCCTCAACATTGCATTTATCACACTGCAATTTACTTAAAATCATTAGACATTTAGGTTACTTCCAAACTTTTGGCTGTTTTATGCAAACTCTGGGAAGGAGTTCTTTATAATTTTTTCCCACTCACCACTAGTATGTTCAACTAATAGATTAGAGGCCCAAAAGGGAATTTTAGGTTAAATAGTTTTTAAAAACATGAAACTTGATCTTGCAAGATATCGTTCACCCAATTGAGTTGGACTTGGCCTTGACCTTTTGCTCATAGTGTTGCGAAATTGAATTTCCACTTGGGCTTTTTTTAAGGTTTACCATATACATAGCACACTTACCAAATGAGTGGACAACTCAGCAAAGGAAGGAAGGCAAGACAGAAATGGAATGGCTACTTTTATTTTAAATGTATTTCTCAAATTCTGGCATCTCTTGATTTTTATTAGTCCTTCTTACTAATTTTTCCTCAGATTAGCTAATGATATGTTTCATATAAGTTTTCTTATTTCACTTATTATAGAAAGGAATGCAAAGTTTTGTTGGTCAATTAATTTTTAAAATCTTTTAATGTTTTATTTATTTTTGAGAGAGAGAGAGAGAGAGACAGCAGGAGCAGGCGATGGCCAGAGAGAGAGGAAGACACAGAATCTGAAGACAGGCTCCAGGCTGAGAGCTGGCTGTCAGCACAAAGCCCGATATAGGGCTCGAACCCACAAACCATGGGATTATGACCTAAGCCAAAGTCAGACGCTTAACTGACTGAGCCACCTAGGTGCCCCGGTCAATTTATTTTTTAGCTTTTATGAAATGGCATCCTAAAAGAAACCATTGAAACAACCATCAGGTTGACTTCCAAATTGGATCATCATTTTATCATTCATTTGGAATAACATTACCACTGACAATCACTGCCAATTACCATAAAAAATCAATTTTTGTGTCCTAACATTCCTTAAAGTACTACTCAGTTACCCATGAGTGGGTTGAGTACAGCTGTTCACAATCAACCCCATAATATAACCTAGAACTAAAACCTTCCTCTCTCCCTAAAACCTTCAAATCTCCCTGATAGAGATCCTCACTGGATCAACATTGGAGCAGACATAAGACTTTGGTAATTTAAGTTGCAAAACATTAAAGAGTTTACCAAGGAAGGCTTTCTTCTGGGAAATGGAACTCAGACGATTTCTCTTCTTTAAGGATTCAGAATATGAGTTTAATTTGGATTACCAGGTTCATATACAATAATGATAGATAAATGTTGTCATGAGGCATTAAAATGACTGCTAAAGCAAGGATGATCTCTCTAGCTCAGACTTCCTCAAACGTGGTACTACTATCATTTTGGGGCTGAGTAATTCTTGGATGTGGGGGCTGTCCTACGTGTTGTAGAGTGTTTGCAGTCCCTGGCCTTGACCATAAGATGCCAGTAACACCTCCATAGTCATGATAACCAAAAATTATCCAGACATTGTCAGGTCCCAATGTGGATCAGAACAACCATTACTGACACTCATGACTTACTAGAGATGTTTTGTTTCCCAAGTCTCCTCTTTGATTCTTTGTGTCCTCAACTGAGGGCACCCAAGTAGCTCATTTGATTAAGCATCTGATTCTTGATTTTGGCTCAGGTCATGGTCTCACAGTTCGTGAGAAGGAGCAATGCATTGGACTCTGTGTTGGCAGTGAGGAGCCTGCTTGGGATTCTCTTTCGCCCTCTCTCACTGTGCCCCTACCCTGCTCACACTTGCTCTCTCTTTCTCAAAATAATTAAACATTTTTTAAAAATCAGAAGATTGACTTGGATGATATCCAAATTATTCTCCAATTATAAAAGTGTTGGAGTGTGCCTGAACCAGACAAATAGGCTTCATGTCTACATAGTCTTCCAAACCCTAGACTTTTGTGCTTCCTCAAAAGTGTTGTGATTAAACAATCACAACAATGCTTTGAAAATGTTTTCAAAGAAGCACCATGGTGTTACCAGTTGGTGAATGTAATCAAAATGGGCTACTGTTTTCTCTAAGAAAAAAAAGATCTTTACAGATCAAGACTGGAGATTTTGTTTGTGCTAATGCTCTGAAGTTTCAAGAATGGAAGCAAGCTGGGGTATGATGGAATCAGAGGATAGGAACAAAGTGGCCCAACCCAAGAATGAATAGAAAATAATGAAAAGCCAATAGGTTTCAAGTCTGAAAAGATGCACATCCTTTTGTTAAAGCATAACATAAAGAAATGGGAAGAGAAAGAAAAATTCATGGAGTCCAGGAACTGATTTCCTAGAAGCACATGTTTGCTTTGGGAGGCTAATTCTTTCAACATTTTGTTAAGTTTGACAAAGACTGGAGACTAGGTGTGAAATCCATCAGCTGGTTTCAGGGGAGATGGGAAGGAATGGTTAATGACTTCAAGACCCTGGTGAGATGGCGAAACTGAAGTTCTATGATGGCAGTGAGGGTGGGTGGTGCTGAAGAAAGTGACCAAAAATAGCAAGCCATGCTCCACATAGCACAACCATCACTCTGGAAAGGGCTTTTGTAATGCTTAGTGTCTGTTTGGACACACAGTCTTGTCAGCACACCCTGTGCACTGAATAACACCAATAGATTTGGGTTCAACCTCACAGACAAGAACATTCCCATCTGAGAGCTAACTCCTGACAAAATCTAATCAGAAAGAAGGGGAAAGGATATTAAATCTGTCTTTTGTGTGCACTTGCACACCTGTGCTCTCTCGCACTTGTGCTCACTCTCTCTCCCTCTCCCTCCCTCCCTCTCCAAGTCCTGAACTTCTAAGTTATCCAGGCAGGGCAAATTCTAAGAGTTATGCTGTAAGTACTTGTGACTATAGGTCAATGTTTTTTTAAGTACTTGACCTCATAATAACTCATACTTGTTAGAGCTCTTACCTTGGCATGTGTTAGATTAACTGTCAATAAAAACCTATAAGGTAGTTTCTACCTGTTAGGATAGGGCAATTAGGGCAGAGAATAATTAGGTAACATGCCCAAAGTCACACAGAAAGTAAGTTGAAAGAATTGGGATCTGAACTCAACCAGACTCCCTCCTGGAGTCTCTGCTCCTACCGCTTCACTGAGCATGCTCCAACATGGTCTTGCATCATCCTAACCACGGCCTTATGATTGGGTATTATTTTTATCTTTATCCCACAGATGAGGAAACCTGGGTACAAAGGGGTTGAATCATCTGTCAAAGGTCACGTAGGAACAAAGTAAGGAATTGGGGATCCAAACATGGTTGAATAACCCTCAGTCTTTGACCTTGGTGGTCTTTGCTGCCTCTGGAAGAGCTACAAGGACTTTCCCTAAGCAGCTGCACAGTGTGGCCTGTGTCATCGGAGTCGCACATAGCACAGATGGTAGCAAGCTCTTCTTGTTCAAAGAAGGAAAATGTTACATTTGGCTGCTTGGAAGAGGAGTCCAAAAAGCCTTCATGGAGGGGGTCATATTAGATAGGTTTGGGGAAATGGGCTTATTTTAAAGGCGGAGATTGAGGAGAGAGTGTTTTAGGAGGGGGAAAAACAGCATATACAAAGGCATAGAGGCTGTCCTCCTGGAAATGTCATTCAGTTGGTCCTGAAGGGGTTTAGGGCAATGAGAGGTATGTACCCTTCCTGAAAATAGACATGCTGTGCCTTTCCTAAAGATTTTCTTGAAAAAACAACAATTCAAGGAATCTCAGGGAAAAAAAAAAGTTTGGGTTTAAAAGAGAGAAGGGCATGCTTACTAAAGCCATTACTGATGGACAGCTGCAGAAAGTCACCAGGAACAGAGAAGATGCTGCTATATGCGGACCTATGCAGTAATCACCTAGCAGTGCCTGGGCTGGATTACTTCCCAGCGTGGGGGCTATTGGGGTAAACATCCCGATATGAGAGTTACAACCCAATAGGAAGCTTCTCACTCTTTTACAGGCCCTCAGGACTCACTAGAAAGCCAGATCTATCTTTTGTCACCATCTTTTCTCTGAAACAAGTAACTGGTACATACATGTATGTATATGGAATGTGTTACTAATAATTTATATATATGTTCTTGGCACTATAGTCAGTGATTCTAAATATTAACTCATTTAAAGACCTCAGTAATATTTATGTTTAATTGCCATAATTAGAAAGTTTACATTTAGGGATAAAATTAAGTTTAGGAAGAGAATTTTAAAAGTCTGTATTAAAAGAATATCATGATGTTTGAAATCGGTGTGAGCCAAGGGATACTATTCACCTGACACAGAACATAGTCCATCCCTTCAGTGAAGGTAAGGAAAGAATCTAAGCTTTAGGAGCCTCAGTCTCTTAAAAGTGTTATCAAAGACTCTGTTGCAGGGGTCCTTGGGGGAGCTCAGTGGGTTAAGCATCCAGCTTTGGCTCAGGTCATGATCTCACAGTTTGTGGGTTTGAGCCCTGCATCGGGCTCTGTGCTGACAGATCAGAGCCTGCAGCCTCTTTCAGATTCTGTGTCTCCCTCTCTCTCAGGTCTTTCCCCACTCATGCTCTGTCTCTCTCTCCTAAAATAAATAAACATTAAAAAAAATTTTTTTTAAAGATTCTGATGCAGTTAGTCTTCTCCAGTTACCACTGTTTAAAGAGGATTCAGCCAATAGGAGCCCTGCTGGCCCAAACAGAGAGACATGTTCCAGGAGAAGAAAATTGACATCAGTAGCTGTAGAGGACAAGCCTACCTTTTGTCTCTTGCTTGGGGGAAGTTATTGCAGGGATGATTGGGACCTGTCATTTTTGTCTTTTCAATATT
Organism: Suricata suricatta; assembly: GCF_006229205.1. Taxonomy (NCBI): domain Eukaryota; kingdom Metazoa; phylum Chordata; class Mammalia; order Carnivora; family Herpestidae; genus Suricata; species Suricata suricatta. The sequence continues at coordinate 131,969,540 of NC_043708.1, forward strand.
TTTAGTAAGCCTGAGCATGAATACAAATAGAACTCATTTGTAAGAACTCATCTTATGTGATATTGCTTTTTTCAGTGATGAACCAACTTTGCATTCCTGGAATAATAAACCATATTTGTTCACGATTAATTTTCTTTATATGTGCTTCCAGAGTCATTGGGAAGATAGTTTGTTACAGGGTTTTGCATTTATGCTTTTGAGGTATATATTTTTAATCTTATTTTTGTATTGTCCTTAAATTTTGTACACAGCATAATGGCGATCTCATAAAATACGGAGGAGGGAGAGAGAGTTGGGGAGAGAGAGGGATGCAGAACTTGAGAGACTAGTGAAAGCTGAGAATGAACTGAGGGTTGGGGGGGAGGGGGGAGGGGGGAAAAGAGGTGGTGGTGATGGTGGAGGGCACTTGAGGGGAAGAGCACTGGGTGTTGTATGGAAAACAATTTGACAATAAAATGTTACGGAAAAAAAAAAGAAAGTGTTCTTTCTTCATATTTCATTAGCTAGGTTAGAGAATATTAGGATTATTAATTCTTCAAATATTTAACAAAATTCACCAGTGTAATCATATAAACCTGGATTTTATTTGTGGAAATGCTTTTTTTTTTAATATTAGGTTTTGGTCACTTTCTAATGCCTTTGAGTGAGTGTGTGTGTGTGTGTGTGTGTGTGTGTGTTTCAATATTCAAATTTGTTATCTGGGGGCAGGTTAGTATGATACAAACTGCTCCATTATCAGAAGCATAACAATGTAAAGTCTAATTTTTAAAACTCAACAATACATTACAACATATTTCTATTTTAATAAATACACATGAGTACTGTAAGGTATTTCATTTTGTGCCTATGTGGTAATTTATTTAACTGATTTTTCCACTTGTATACTCACACTTTTTTTAAAACCCACTCTACTGAGGCCTTCTTTACAATGGGAGCAACAGCCTTGCTAATGTCAAGCTTCATTATTTCCTACACAGAACTTGTCTCAAAATATTCTTAGAAGGATTTACCTATTTATTTATTTTAGAGAGAATGAACTGGGGAAGAGGGGAAGGGGGGGAGAGAGAGAGAGAGAGAGAGGGAGAGAGAGAGAGAGAGAGAGAGAGAGAGAGAGAGAGAGAGAGAGAGAGAGGAGAGAGAGAAATAATCTTAAGGCTCCACACTCAGTGTGGCTCAATCCCACAACTCTAGGATCATGACCTGATCCCAAATCAAGAGATAGAAGCTCAACTGACTGAGCACCCAGGGGTCCCAGGAGGATCCTTTTAAAACATAAGTCTGCTTATGGCCTTCCGTACTCAAAACACTGCAATGTTGGGGCACCTTGGTGGATCAGTTCGTTGAGCGACTGACTCTTGGTTTCTGCACAGGTTATGATCTCATGGTGCGCGGGATTGAGCCCCATGTTGGGCTCTGTGCTGACAGTGAAGAGCCTGCTTGGGATTCTCTCTCTTCCTCACTGCTTTTTTTCCTGCTCATAGGCACACATGCAATCTCTTTCTCTCTCAAAATAAGTAAACATTAAAAAAATAAATAAAACACACAGCAGTATTTCTCCAGTTTACTCAGAATAAAATCCCAAACCCTTAGAAAAAAGTATAATTCCCTCCATGATCTGCCTCCTGGTATATCTTCTCCTCATTCACTGTTTCACACACTGGTTCTTTTAAATTTCTTTACAATTCCTGGTGCGCTCCCACCTATGGGTTTGCATCAGGATTTCCTCTCTTTGCAGAGATCTATAAGGTGGGTGACTCATGCCTTCAAGCCCTCACTCAGCTCTCCCCCTTTGCTGCAGTCTCTCTTGACCATCCTGTTGAAATCTGTAAATGCTCCTTACCCTCAGGGTTCCCAGTTGCATTTGCTGTTTTTCTTTTCCTTTCTCCCATATCGCTCATCACCTTCTGATATTATACAATTTACTTACGTGTTACATGTATTATTTATTGTCGGTACTCCTGTTAAAATTTAATCTTCTCAAAAACCAAGATCTTTGTTTGGTTCACTAATATATTAGATTGTGCACTAACTGACACATAGTAGATATTCTATTAATTGACATTGAGTGAATGATTTAGACAGGTTGTTCTCATTTTCTAAAATAAGATGAATGTATCTACCACATGACTATCTCCATCCATTCAACCATCCATCCATCCATCCATCCATCCATCCATCCATCCATCATGTATTTAAATTTATATCTATACAGCTACCATTTTCTATTTATATATTTAGAGAATTTACTTTTTGTTAGGCACAGTGTTAAAGCTGGGGAAAAAGAGAAATGTCAGTGATGTGCTGAAGCTACTAATGTCAGCTTCTTAGAACTAATGTTAAACATACAGAAAATTTACAAGCTGGCTGTTAAACCAGTGACAACTTGAAATTGGTCATGGTAAGAACAATTGCATCATAGAGATTGGAAAATTCTACAAATGAAAGTTTTTCTCATCTACGCCAACCACAGAGCCAGTTTACCAGTATCATTGGAAGGATAAGACTCACCTCATGTCATCAAGCCATTAAATTCTTAGGCACACAGTTCCTATATAATAGAGCTCAATATGATACTTAAAATGTACTCAAGATATTTATGTTTAGTGGGAATAAAATGCCCAAATTAGAACAGAGAGGTTAATTATTCAGAGCTTACTTTGGCAACACCATCACCTGTGTTTTACATAGAGTCCAAGGCAGTCAGGTAGTTGGAAAGCTTCACAGAGAGAAAAGGGAAAGGCTGCCGATTGGAGGTTGTCGTCACAGGGAAAAATGGATAAACAGAAGTAGGGAAACTTATATGATTGGTTTGGGGAGAATATTTGTCTTTCTCTAGTTGGATGAGAGAGACGGGATATTGGCCATTGTTGAACCAGTTTTGACCATTTTGGATGATTGCTGCAGAAGTTACGGTTTTGCTTTTTGGGTTCCTTACATAGATCAGAGTTCTATTGTCTTATATGGTCTTACCATTGTCTGTTTGTATATTCAATCTCTTGGGCCTGTTTTGGTCATTCTCTTGCTTTCAGGAGATTGACCAATTCAGGCTCAAATTCCATACCTTCACTTCTCAGGGATTGTCACCATGGTCAACTGTATTGTGAAGTCTTCTTGACCTTTTTCTTACGGTGATAAGCTGTTGAGAGAACATCTGTGCGGAGACATTAAAAACTCTGGATGGAATGCAATGGATCAGTGTTATTACCACTCTGACAAAAACAATAGGTGGTTCCTGTAAGATGCTTTGCACCCAAGAGCCTCAACTGTTAAGAGTACAAATTCCAGAAGCTATGGGGATCAATGCTGTAAATCTAAGTAGACTTTAATGTGAGGTAGCCTGTTTTAACTTGCCTATTTGATCCAAGTACCAAAAAAGTATTAGCAATGATACAAATGCCACCATGAGTGGCCCACAAAAAATGTAGAGCAGTGTGACTGTACATTACTATTCATGTCAACAAGTGAGATGGATCTATATTCCATTTAGGGCAAAAGTAGTATCCTTAATGACTTCTGCCAGAGTTAATGATAAGTTTGTTTTACCATTTTCATTTTTATGTGTGTGCCTCCCACTGTTGGGAATACTGCTCTGACTGTTCTTATAAACAAAGGGTCGTTTTTTTTTTCTCCATAATATTTTGTCAAATTGTTTTTCATACAACACCCAGTGCTCTTCCCCTTAAGTGCCCTCCACCATCACCACCACCTCTTTTCCCCCCTCCCCCTTCCCCCTCAACCCTCAGTTCATTCTCAGCATTCAATAGTCTCTCAAGTTTTGCATCCCTCACAAAGGGTGGTTTTAAACATGGCAGCATCCATACCAAGATATTATATTGAGATGACTTATAGACATGTTAATGGCATTTAAATATAAAAATTCAACTTAGATTTTGTTCTTTAGGCAGTAAAACTATGGCCCATATAAGGATGCATTTGGTATTAACAAGATCTATGACAAGGAAATAGAGTACCTTGAGAAAGTAGTGGACATCTTGCTATTCAATGCTTTCAAGCAGTGGTTACGCATTGTGGGAGCATCTTTGGGATAATATATAATATTCTAGCTTTGAATGGGAGGTTGAATAGATTAATTTTAATGTCTCTTTTAATGCTAAGAGCCTATGACTCAGAATGATTGTTGGGAGATGCTGATTAATGGTTAACTGCTATAAGAAAAAGGGAATGGCTTATTTTAGGATAATCATATAAAGGACATAAGGACATAGATAGAGCAGGTTTCACACTGAACTGACTTTTGCTTAGTTTCTGAGCCAGTTATAAAGGGAGATTTACTAGCCTTATGTTGTTTCATCTGCCATATAGAGTATTCTATAGTCCTATGTTCTTCCCCTAATAATTTGGTGTATTTTTTTTTCTTTAAAGACTATGTGGGTCATGTAGGCAAAGATGTTTCCATTTTTATTTTACCTGGTATGAAACACAGGGGCAAACTTTCAGTTAAACATTTTAACTGTGTAAGTTCAGATTGCCTCTATATTTATACTTTTTCTTTCTGGTCTCAATCTCTTATTCTAAATGACATTGTCTTGGCTCTTTATGTCTTTACTTCTATTATACATTCTTCTAAGTACCTCAAATTCTTTGTGAAATAAATTGGAAAATGGATGAATGAATGAATAAGTGGATGCATGCATAATGACATGGGAAATTGGTGTTGCTCTTGGTAAGTTCCAGTAAGTAGTGATGTCATCATGCTCCATGATGATCTAGTAAGTTTTCAATTTCTTCCTTTAACCAATCTTCAAGTATTTTTCCCCAGATAGATTCCCATTGTGATAACCATCAGCCTGAATTCAATAGTGATTCTGAATAATGAGAATAAACAATGGGATCTAAATTGTTAATAACAAGTTGGTTAACAATGTCTATGTTTTGTTTTGCATATCATTATTAGGGTTCAGCAGATGCTAGGTGTATATGAAAATATGCTTCTCACAATATAGGTCCCAGGTTGAGAGTAAAACTTATGAAAATACCTGATGAATTACATGTGTGGGCTATTTACAATGACTATACTTTGGGTCCCAAAAGGGTAGTATACTTGATCTATCATCTCTGTTAGATTTAACACTGAATTACTTATACAACAGTAAAAAGTGATTGCTTCTTTCCAATGATTACTGATCTGAGAATGTCCAGAATGCTGTGGTAAGTTCTGGGCCACATCTTTTGGGAAGAACACCATAAAATCGAAATAAATTCAGAAGAAGTTAACAAATTGTTAGGGAGTTTTGAAAGCATGTCCCATCTCCTGTTGGAACCCTGAATGCTTAACCTGGAAAAGCAGATACTCTGAGTTGGTATATTTACTTCATTCAAATATCAGACTGGGATTTGTTCACTGTCCACTAAACTTTGTACATGAATGAAATCTTCCAGAAATACAAATATACCTATACATGTATATATGTTCATTGTACCAAAATGTACTCCATGAAGTACCTAAAAGATCCTAAAAAGGTCCTATAAAAGGTCTGTATACTGTGCTTTTCTGCTTACTGTCATGTGTCAGTCTCTCTGTCAGGACCCCTCTGTGCATGTCTCCTAGACTGTGTTCTGCGGAAAGTCATCTCCTGGCAGTACTGGTGTGAATTCCATCTGTTGCTTGGTCTGCTTTTGTTTTCCTGCTGATGGCACTTTGTTTGATTTTATTATTATTATTATTATTATTATTATTATTAATTTATTTATTTATTTAAGAGAGAGAGACTATTAAGCTTTTAAGCCATCTCCACATTCAGTATGGAGCTTGATGCAGGGCTTGATCCCACAACACTGGGGTCGGACCTGAGCCAAAATAAGTGTCAGACACTCAACGGAGTCACCCAGGTGTCCCTGAAGGCATTTTAGATGGACAGATTGGGAGGGATGCTTGCAGCCTGGGAACTAGGTCTTAAGATAGGAAGCTCAATTGAAAAGAGGCTGGGTCAGGAGCACTGCTTCTCCTATCCTCGCCTTTACCCCCAAAGCTACTCTGGAATCTACTTTTAGTGCTAAGCACTGTTATAGTGAGAGAATGTGAAAGAGAGACAAATTGAGCTGACTTGCTCTTTTGATGGCAGACTCCCAAGGAATTTTACATCTTAAACATTCCGGACACCCTTGTAGCAGACCAGGGAAAGCTGATGCTAATTTAATCAGGACAAAGGAGGAAGTCTCTAGCAGTATTCCCTGAGTTCTGACATCCTCCAAGGGTCGAGAGCCTGCTGGATTTCATTTGCAATTTCTGCAGACTTCTCCTTTGGTGAAACTCTACTAGATATTAAAATGACTCAATTGGCGGTAACTGAAACCATTTCTTTCCATCTGCTTATTTGCATTAATCCTTGTCAAAGGAGATGGTGGGGATGCTACGGGAGCCAGGTCTACTCACTGATAGTCACTTGGTTAAAGGAGAAAGTTACATAGATTTGGTTAAAAATGAACAGATTCTTCTAGAGACAGCCAGCACTCACCTGAAGGCTATCAAATCTTTAAGCCAGGTATTATGAAAATAGCTTGGCAATCCACTGTTTGATTCATTTTTAGTATATTTGCCCTTCTAATAATGCATTGTTTATGCTAACAATACAAGCAATTTGCGTTTCTTGAATTAAAATTGAGGGCTTCAAATTATAAAGTACATTGGATAAAAATTTTGACTTTAAAGATAGACATCAATCATGCTTTTATTTGGGCACGAGTGGGTTAATTAATTCAATGAATAAATTAATGATCATATTAATGATTAAAAAAATATATGAGTAGGGTGCTTTCCGTCTTTGGAAAGATAGATAAATTTCTGCCCAGCTAATTAGGGAGAAGACTTGAATGGTGTGCTTTTGGGAACAAGAAGAAAGAAAGGCATTCTGACTGGGGTTTTAGGCAGAATCATCAGTAATAACATATTCTGCTTAATAACAGTTTTAATTTCCCAAAGCCCTCTACATTCAGTATATCATTATTTTGAGGTGATTTAGGCAAATTATCATTATTATTCCATTCAATAGATAAAGAACTGGAGGTAGGCAGGGCAAATAATGAGCCTAACATCACACAGCTGGTTAATAAATGGATTAAAGCCAGGACCCAGGTGTCTTGGCCACATACTTTTCCCGCTACGTCACCTTGCCACTCAAAATTCATGAATGGTCTCCGTCCAGTTTAAGCCACCAATTGCTGACTGTATCTTGATTCTTTCTTTTGATTCTTCCATCCATCCCTCCTTCCTCCTTTTCTTTCCCCCACCTTTCTTCTCCCTGTCTCTCCCTTCCTTGTTCATTCATTCTCTCTTTCTTTCTTTCTTTTTCTTCCTTTTTTCCTTTCTCTCTCTCTCTCTCTTTTTCTCTCTTTTTTTCCTTTTCTTAACTCCATGACATTCATAGACATTAGTCATCTCTTCATCTGAGGAATCCTTGGGACTCATAAACCTTTTTATCCCTCCTTCCTCATTCTGTATGGCAGCATGACTACTTAGTGTGAACTTCACATTCTCAATATACCTATTGTCTTTGAATACCGAATTCTCAAACATTCACTGACTGCAACCCTGAACTTTACATTCTTAATTCATCTTAATGAGATATGGAGGGGGTGGAGTTGGTATAAAAACAACTCATAGAATTATTCTAAGGATTAAACTTGATTATTATGGGAAGTGGTTATCACAAGTTCTAGCACATTTGAAGGTATGAGGACTTAATAAATGGTAGCTATGGTCGTTGTGGTGGTATGCTGACCAAGCAACAGTGAAATTGAAATTTTAAAAGAAAAGACAAATATCCATCCTCATTTCAAAGAATGGGAATGGAATCCCAGGGTGTACAGCACTGATTTGAGATCAAGCCCAGGTATTGGATCAGTTGGTTTAGGGCCACTTCTGGCCAAATCCCAGTCAATTGTGACATTTTCCTTGCATATGAGAACAATCGCAATAGGTTGGAAAATACACAGCCAGTGGGGAATGCATGAGTGATGTAGTTACCAATGTTTGTGGAATCATAATTAGGATTTACTGGAATGGGTAGCCACTATTTTATCAACAAGCTGGAAAATTATTTAAAGATCAGGACTTGACTGGAGAAATGTCTTCAGATTTGAAAGCTAGAAGGTGGAAGCTAAATGTGTAAAGAAAGCGGATCCTGAAAGGGAGGAAGACTTTGGTCATGGTTTTGCTCTCTTGTAGTCGATTTCAAAAGCATTTCTTCTGAGTGGAATTCTAGGGTCTCTGCTCCTCCTGCAGTGGGCCAGGGAAGCCACTCTTCATAGCCAGGACACATATTAAATCAGGTGTCTTTTTCTGGCTGACACATTTTTGGGTGTGGACCGGCCTTATAACTGGAGATGAAGCCCCTTGCCAAATGGTTTAATTACAGTCCAGTAAAAAGCAATGACAGGATGAAAGGTCAACGTCCATTTGGAATGTGGAGATATTTCTAGCATCGCCCAGGCACAGTAGCTGGTTTTGGCCTATTCTCAGAACTGGAAGATCTCTTACTCCTCAGCATTCAACCATTCCTGCCACCCGTTTCTCCACATTGCTTTGTAGATTTCCTTCCAAATGTAGGTTTCCTACGTTACAGATAAACTCTTCTAAAAGACTCCATACCTGATGTTTGTTTTAGCACCTCACTATTTATATATGTTAATTATCTTATTTAAGAAATAGTTGGAAGCTGATTAAGGAATAGGACATAAAATTCATTTCAGATTTCCCCTAAATGACATTCTCATTTCCCCCCACTGCCTCCCGATTCTGGGCACTTGGCTAAAGGCTTACTGTAAAGTTGCAATAATGCCTGCGTCCTCTCTCCCTAAGCACCAACATTCTCATTCCCATGCATTTTGCTTCGAAGATGGGCATTCTGCCTGAGAACGGGATCAAGCTGGCACATTTTCTACCAGGAAAGGAATCATTTTCAGAGGGAAGTGTTGAATCAGCTCTCTCAAAAGAGGAGCCTGACCCTTTCCTTCCCTTCCCACCCCTTCCATCTGGAGGAAAAGAGAAACAGAGAGATTTGGCAGTTGCCAAAGTTTAATTACGTCTCCTAAAAGTGCCAAAAAAATCTGAAAACTTATCCTTTAGTGGAAGGAACCCAGAGGGCCCTACGGACATTTGTAGCAGTCTGTTTGCTATTTGTTTTTTTCCCTTTTCTTTAGCCCCCGAGTAGCAAATTTCCACTTTTCCTTTCCAAGAAGAATGAGGACAGATTGTCCTTTAGAGACTTCAAGAGGGTGTTTCAGACTGCCACCAGAGACAGAACTGTTGGGCCATCTTCAAATACTTCTGCATGAAGAGTCCTACAACCTGGCCCTTCAGGAGAACAATTACTTATACCCTTAGCTGCCATGTCAACCAACTACCCATACCCGTTGTGTGAAAATTATATCCATCTCTCACTAACACATCAGGGTCCACCTTAGCAGATATTGAAGTAGGTGATTTTTAAGTTTTGTGTGGGAAGGGGGTAACAACCTTAACAAACAAGCAAGGAAAATTGAAACAAAATTTAAATATTATTTGAAAGTGTAGGCAATTAGATGGCAATTAACATGATCATTAAACAGTACCTATCAAGTATTTACCATATGTCAAGTCTACACATATTATGTGTCATAATTATTTCTCACAACAACCCTTTCAAAAAAAGAGTATTCTCACTTAATAGGTGGAAAGACGGCCAAGTTCTCAGTGAGGTTGAGAGACTTGGCCAGTGTCACCCAGCTAACAAAGAGCAGTGCCCAAATTTCAATCCACATTTTCTGATTCCAAGGCCAGGTAATATCACTTATGTTTCCGCTAACTCAATTACACAGAGGCTGATCAAGCTAGTGTATTCCCTGTACTTTATTACTGTGCCTTCTCTGTGTGTGGCTTATTTCCTGTGTGTTTCACCTCTTGGCAATGCCTATACGCTGGCTTGTGTTATCACCACTGCAAAGGAAGAGGAGGCAAAATCATCTCTGTTACTTGTTAGTAGATTGGGAGGGTAGGTGACTGAAATAGTTAATTAAAATTATGTATAAATAATCAGTGAATTGCAATGATGGATGTTTTGTAGATTTCATATCAAAACTGGTGTCATGTAGAGAATACGTTTATTTCAAAGAATAAATTTTGTTGCCGAAGGTAATAATCAGCATTACTTGAAAGAAATAAAGCTAATGTTCTTTTCAGCTTTTAGCAACAAACCTTTTATTATCACAAAGTAAAGGAAAAGTTCTTTTCATTACAAATGAAACATTGTAGGATTTTGGTCTTATTGGAGACTTTTTAAAGAGCTTAGGAGAATCTCACATCTTTAAGTTTTCTGTGACATCAGCATGATTTATTTTTTGATTTCTTATGTCTCTATACATCTATGCACCAGCTAAAAATAATCCTTTGATACAATGTGGGCACTAAGCATTAACTTCTTCCTCACTGGGAGAAATGGATATGGAGGATGAGAGCACAACTGGGGACTGAAAGCTAGTGGGCTTTCTATTGTCAATTTCTTCTTTCTTTTCAAATCGTTGATGTGTCCGATATCATAATATCACATGGGATATAGAAATTGCCTTTGGACACGAACACTTTGGTTTTGCTACTCCATGTTAGTCTCTAACTGAAACCAGGTTTTAATTTGCAGAATAGGTCAAAAAGTGGATGTTGTAGTAAACTGGGTTCAGAGTGTGTGTGTGTGTGTGTGTGTGTGTGTGTGTGTGTGTGTATGTATGTTGGCTGGGATTGGGGAGAAAGCATTAATAGGAAGAAAAATGAGTCAGGAAGTCTGGGACACACAGGTTTTCTAATTATAGAATTAGTCACTTTATGTTCTAAAGACTAAGGTAGAAGACTTGATTCCCTCCATTCCGCTTAAGCAAGGTGAGTGTATTTGAGAGAGTAGCAACATCCCTTCAAAGTAACTCCTTAATACATAATAAATTTGTCGATGACACCCAGCAGTGCTAGAGTTTCTCTGAATTAGTTTGGGTAAAATATTCAGTAAAGACAGAGATGGCCCACATTTTCTTCATCTAATTAAGACTTGGGGGAAACAGTATGAAGAAACTGTTTTTTAGTGTCTAACACATATCAGACACCTACTGATAGCAATGACTCACTTTTAAATAACATTTACCCGATGTCCTTAAATCTTGTTGGGAACATAGTAAGAATAAGTGAGGTGTTTCAAGACAAGACTCGGAAGAAGCCCTTGATTCCTCTTTTGTAGTCTCCTTGAAATTAGCATGTTCTGTATTTTTTTAATATTTTGATTTCAGGTTTACAAAAAAGTTGAGCAGTAAATAGAGAGTTATCGTATACTCCCACCCCCATCCCCAAGTTGTTATTATTAACTATTATTGTTAGTAACGAATTATCATTAATATTAGCATTGCTATTGAGTAAAGTTCATGGTTTATGCTGGACTTTATTCTTTATGTTGTAGATTCTATGGCTTTGGACCCATTGCAACAATGTAAGGCAACACGGCAGTATCATATGCAGTATTATCACTTTGCTGAGAACTCTCTGGGCTTCACCTATTGATCTGTCTCTCCCTCTAAACCCTTGGAGATCACTGATCTTTTCATGGTCTCCATAGCCTTGGCTTTTCCAATATATCATGAAGTTGGACTCCTACATTGGGTAGCCTTTTCAAATTGGCTTCATTCCATTAGAAATATACACTTGAGTTTTCTCTATGTCTTTTCATAGTCTTGATAGCTGATTTCTTTTTTGTTATAAATGCGTATTCATTATTGAGAGAAAGAGAGAGAAGAGAGAAGTGGAGAGAGAAGGTGACAGAGGATGCAAAGTGGGCTCCATGCTGTCAGTAGTGAGCCCAATGCAGGGCTCAGACTCACAAACCATGGAATCATGACCTGAGCTGAAGTCAGACATTCAACCAACTGAGCCACCCAAGCGCCTCAGTGGCTGATTGCTTTTTAGCACTGAATATTATTCCATTGTCTGAATGTACCACAATTTACTTATGTGTCCCCAACTAAAGGATGTCGTCTTTGCTTTTGAGTGTTTTAACAGTTATGGATCAAGCTGTCATACACATCTGTGGGCAGGTTTTTGTGCAGACATAAATGTTCTCCATATCAAGGAATATGGAGTACTTGATACTCCATATCAAGGAATATGATTTATGGATTACATGGGAAAAGCATGTTTAGTTTTATAAGACAATGCAAAGCTGCTTTTAACAGTAGTTGTGGGGCACCTGGGTGGCTCAGTTGGTTAAGCGTCTGACTTCAGCTCAGGTCATGATCTCATGGTTCGTGGGTTTGAGCCCCGCATCGGGCTCTGTGCTGATAGCTCAGAGCCTGGAGCCTGCTTCAGATTCTGTGTCTTCCTTTCTCTCTGCTCCTTCCCTGCTCGCTCGCTTGCTCTCGCTCGCTCTCGCTCTCTCTCTCTCTCAAAAATAAATAAAAACCATTAAACATTTTTTAAGAGTAGTTGTACCATTTTGCATCCCCAGGAGCAATGAGAGTTCCTATTGCTTCATATTCTCCCCAGTGATTGTGGACTGTGACCATTCTAAAAGACATGGAGTAGAATCTCACTGTTGATTACGATTCCTTAATGACATAGGAGCATCTTTTCTTATGCCTATTTGCCCTCTGTCCATCTTCCTTGGTGAGGTGTGTGTTCTGATCTTTTGCCCTTTTTATAATTGGGTTGCTTGTTTTCTTGTTGACTTTGCTGTTGATTTCTTATGTACCATTGCTGTTCTACAGATTTTGTGTTTCTCAAACTGGGTAAGCAAAATCTAGAAAGTGCGTAGATATATTGTCAGAGGTTTACAAATCATTATGTTGCTTGAGATGATGTCTCTAAACCATAAGAGAATCATGCGCTGTATAAGAGGACCAATTTTATAACCAGGACTATTATTCACTTTCTGTACCCGCATTTCCATTAGTATTTACAATTGCTTTAACACCAATGAGTACAATAGTGATGTCATTTATTTTTAATGCAGTGCCTTTAAAACCAAAGTCAGTAGACTCTTGCTAATTTGTGGGTCTATTATTTGGGATCCAGGAGAATTTTATCCTTTACTTACTGGTGAGAAACACCAGAAATATCACTGCATGTCTTCGATTGCAAACTGCAATAATTTCTACATTGTGAGGGAAAGATTTTCTTTGCCTTGGCCAGAGACAGGCTTGGGCTGGAACCAAAGGAGGCAAGAGGACCAGCTTCCTTTCCCTCTGATTCACTTCTCAATCTCAGAGTTTTAATTCAGAAGCCTATAACAGCAAGGAAAACACCCAAATATAGCCCTGTCTTTTTCCCAATTGACAAGTTTCTTTACCTAGAAATGTAACTCCAACTGTATAGTCTTGTAACCTCTCAGAGAGAAGTAAAATGCATGGATCTCTTGAAGTATAAAGGAGGTGAAGGAAGAGCAATGAGGGCCTTGAACTTTGAACTACCTTTCTTGAGAGTCCAGTGTAAATGACAGGCGGCTGAGGTGTGCAATTCACAGCCAGGGCTGGGCAGGTACCTAAGTGGGTGACGGTGGCAAACTGGAAAAATACTGCCCATTGCAAAGGGCAAAGACTGTTCAGCTCAGTTAGTTGTCACATGCTGGGATGTGGCCCCAAGTCAAATTTGACTTTTCAGAGGAAGCTGCAAATCTGATTTTCACGTGGCATCCCCTAGATCCCAAATATTGGCAATGAATCTCCATCGTTTAAAAAGCTCCGTGAGCTTAATAAAATGTATCTGTGGTTGAGGTCTGGCTTACTCCTCCAGGACCTCTGGTTGGTGACTTCTGCTTTGCGTGGGTTCACATTGCTGGTGACTTGCTGATGAGAAGTTGCTCTTTGACAAACACAAGGCGGCTGTGTAGAAAATGACACCTGAAGCACCCTGAGTTTAATTTTGTAAGCACATTACTTTCTCACGTTCCAAGATATTTATGCCGAATTTCTGCCTGCTGCCCGATTCAACTCATGCACCCACTTGGAGAGCGACATTTGTGGCAGAGTTATGTTTACCTAGGTAAAGATTTATAAAACTGGCCTTGCTCTCATGGGTTACCAGATCCGAGGCTCGCCACGAAGCAGGGGTAGATGGAAGGAGCATGCTCATAGGGAGGGCAGGACAGAGGAGGAACTCGGAGCAGAAATCCCAGGAGCAGAGATTGCTGGCTTCCAGAGATGCAAGGGTCAGCAGCCATCAGATGATGTTGGTCTCTGGAGCCCAGTGGAAGATCGACGGAGCGCCTGAGAGACCCCGCTGTGGCCAGAGAGGTCTGGTCCCTGGGCGGACACATACTTTATTTATACGTAAGGAGCTGTGAGAGGGGGTGTGGATACCTGCGGAGCAGGATATGTCGTGTTCGAGGAGCTGATTCGTGTCTCTTACTCTTGGGTTTAATACTGCCTCTGTGGACCTGCGTCACGGACTTCAGCCAAACACGCCTAAGTATGCGGAGCTCATTCACATGCAAGGCTCCTTGTTTAAAAAAATTCCATTTATTCTAATAAACGACGTGGCATAGTAAATGAGGATCATGTGAGCATCATTACCACAATAGCCTCATGACGAGACATTCTCTCTCAAAAAGACAGCAGAGGAGGAAATTTAAGCGACTTAGTATTGTAGAAAGAAAACAGCAAAGCAACTCAAAAGAACTGCCGTGGCCACCTTCCGGAGACCAAAATGACTCACCCAGTACCCCCCCCCCAAACTACTTATTTCATCAACAATATGCCAATGTTTGCATTTCAGAAACTCTGTCTCAACTTTCCATTTAACTGTGATTACACCAACTTTACAGACTATACAAAGCGTCGGTGAACATATCGCTTGCACAAATCTGCACAGAAAATGAGTGATAGAACCATAAATCAGCAACGATCATGTGCACCTCCCTTCCTACCCAAATGGCACATGGAGCTTTTCATGCTCTTTTGGGTACAAACATTTCTATTAGAGCTCAGACTCCCGGATTAATACACAGATGATCTCCTCTTTCCATGGTATGTAGTCCATTCAG
Source organism: Suricata suricatta (assembly GCF_006229205.1). NCBI lineage: Eukaryota > Metazoa > Chordata > Mammalia > Carnivora > Herpestidae > Suricata > Suricata suricatta. The sequence goes on from NC_043708.1 coordinate 131,984,545, forward strand.
CCAAAGACCGTTGTTATATCTCTGTCGGGGTGAGAGAAACGTGGTTGTGAAAAGGGTAGGTAAGAAGGTTTCCCATCACCCTGCCATTGGGTTATCACTCTGCAAAAACCAGCCCCGCACAACTGCCTGGAAAGAGGACATGATCCACCCACTGGTTCTTGGTCCCCATGGCCCTACAGGAACATCTCAGAGTAACACGGAAGGCTTAAAGAAAAACAGAAATGTTTAACAGGTAGCAGATGGGTTGGAATGTCTACCTTGGCCCTGAGTTATGAAAGAGACATTTTCTTGGACAGGAACGAGGCTTGTGCCTTGATGGTAGCTCCAAAAATGTGCCTATTCTGCCCCCGGAGAGAAATAGACAAGCTAATGAAGCTCCCTGAACGGACTAAATAATGCACTTCCTTTAAACTTCTGCCTCGTCTCATGGAACCCTGGACTCTTTCTTCCTGCTGTCAGTGTTTAAAATAGGAAACACCCAAATCTGGTTTCTAAACCATTTCCAGCAAATCTGTGAGGTGGGGGAAAAATAAAGGATCTGTGATTTAGACTTTGAATGTGAAACTCCGATTCCCAATCTTTTGAGATATTCCAAGAAGGCTCCAAAATCTAACTTTATTTTTTAATTAAAATTTTTTCTTTAATGTTTATTTATTTATTTATTCTTTTGAGAGAGAGAGCAAGAATGAAAGCAAGCAAGCACGAGTGCAGGAGAGGCAGAAAGAGAGGGAAACACAGAATCCAAAGCAGGGTCCAGGATCCCAACACAGAGCCCACCACAGAGCTCGAACTCATGAACTGCGAGACCATGACCTGAGCTGAAGTTGGCTTCTTAACCAACTGAGCCACCCAGGCGCCCGGAACTGTACTTCTTTAAGCACATTTTGTTTCTTCCTTCCTTTCCCTTCATGTTTTCGCTTTTTTTTTTTTTTTTTTGGCCTTTCAGTAATGGTTTGTAGAGGTCATCACATGAATGGATCCCAGCCTGTTCTCTAGACCAGTGGTTCTCAAAGTGTGGTCCCTGAACCAGCAGCAACAGCATCACCTGGGAACGTGTTAGAAATGCAGATTCTCAGGCCCACTTCATATCTACTGAGTCAGAAATGGAAGGGTGGGACCCAGTGTGCTGTGTGTGAACCAGCCCTCCAGGTGGCGCTGTTGTAAATTCTAGTGCGGGAACGGCTGCTAGTCTAGCCACAGAATTGAATTGGACTGGTATCTGCCCCTGGTAGCTTACAATGTGTTAATGGAACCACATGAAGGTTATTGGTATATGATGGATCGTGTCATACAGGCATGCATGGAGTGTGTGGGAGAAAGAAGGAACAACAAAATGAAAATCGGTGTGTCAGAAGAACTTCTCATGACACTATAGTCACTCACCCTCTTTTTACTGTCCAGAGATATTGTGCTCTGTACATTTACATATTTGCACTATGTGGTCCCTCCTAAATTAGCAGATGCTCTAGCCCCTGCTTATTTCTAATACCGAGTCAGGAGAAAATTTTGAGGATTTTTCAACACGGGGGATGAAACATGCCTTCAATATTCTTGTGCATTTGGAAGCCATTTATTTTTTTTGTAGGACCTAGGGCTTGAATCATACCAAAAATCCAAAGGGGGACATAGAGGAGAATATTTACCAATATGGGGGTCAAAGAGTTAATCTCAGATGCTACAAGGTATCAGTGCTGTATACAATGGGATGTGGAAATCTTTACTGAGTTATTGCAGCCTTTTCTGCCAAGGTGTGCCTCTCCCCATCCCCGCCCCATAATCTAATCAGAAAGCCAATTTACATTAATGTGGGGTTTTTATTATCATCCTATTATTTTTAAAGCCTGGTATTCTGCAGGCTACAAAGATGGGAGAAGTGGTTCTTATTAAGAGCGCAATTCCATCTGTAAGATACCAGAGAAACCACAAGCTATGTGACAAAGGCTGAGAGGCTGGTGTTTACTGTAAACTCAGACTGAGTCAACAGAATGACAAGATACCAGGAAAGTTAATGTGATCTTGTGCTGCATTTCTAAGAGGCTGGTATTTAAAATAAGGGGCAGGCTGGCCTTGCTCTCTCCTGTCAGGCTCAGAGCACACCTGGAAGACTGCATTCTGTTTTGAGCTTTGCTGTTGAGAGTAATTTAACAAATAACCCCCCAGTTTAAAATCCAAAGAGGGCCTGGAGGCTCTTCCTACTAAAGGGGAGGGAAGGGGAGAATGGTCACTGTCTGTTGGGGGTAGAATCTTTATCATGTTCTTTCTCTCCTGGAAAGCAGTGTGAGGGTAGAAGTAGAGAGAGATGGAAGAGACGGTGCCTTTTCCCAGAAGCAGAGTTAGTACCCTCGTCTGTGTCTTTGAATGTGCAAATGGAGCCTGTTCAGAACTGAGTCTGAGAGAAGGAGCAGAACTGGTCTTTGCTCAAGCCCCTGTCCTGGAGAGCTTCCCTGATTTTCTGATTTTCTAGTACCGCCCCTCACTGCATCCCCTACTAGCTTTCTTTTTCTGCCTCACTCTCAAAGGTAATTGACAACATGGGGCGTGTTTTCTGTCTCCTCTTGGTCTCCTCGCTGGGCAGGGACTTGCCTGTTGCATTCACTGCACTGTTTTCTCCTGGAGCTGTATTTGACACAGAGTAAGTTCTCAGTGTTTATTGAAAAAAAGAATGAAGAGCAGATGGGAACAATGTTTTTTTCCTCCTTCTGAAACAGGAGAGGGGTGAGAAGTGAAGGAGAGGGGATGAGGTAAAGAGCATACAGGATTGTGTGCATCTCTCTCTGTAAGTCAGGAAAACGTGATGGGTCCCCTGTGGATGCTGTTGTCAGGAGGAGTGGGGAACAGTCTCCATATGAACAGCCAGGTACAAGGATGCAGGAAAAGTATGGATCAGAACCAGAGGTGACTGGAGATGATTAAAACCTTCAAGAACTGCAGCATGGTGATGGTAAATGTTGTCTTATGGATTTGGAGGGAACTGTAGCTGGATCTAACAGGACAGGGGGCTCTGGTTGACATCTGGACAGCTGGAATGCACCTGAAGACAATGGCTGCCATGTTCAGAAGACTCGGAGCTGCACTGTAGGGATGAGGAGAAGGAAGAAGAAGGACATTTAGCCCGGATAGAACAGACTTGCTAAGTTCTTAAGGGCTATTGTGTGTAAGAGAGATTCGAATTGTCTTCTGTGTTTGCAAAAGTTAGGACTAAGAAATAGGGAAGATATTACCAGGAGCCAGCGTTCAGATCTAAGGAAGTAAAGCCCTTCCCAAGAGACCATAGCTAGCTAGAGGAGGGGTGACATTTTTCAGGACTAAGTTTCCTACTGAAAGATGTGAACAAACATTGGTTAGAATCCTGATGCTCAAAGTAAGGTCCATAAATCAACACCATCTGCATTGTTTGAGGGAGCTGAAAAGAAATGTAGAGTCTTAGGCCCCATCCCAGACGTACTGAGTCAATGTATGTGTCATAGAAAGTCCCCAGACAATTATATGCATATTAAAGTTTGAGAGGCCCTGAATGAAATAATCTGAGGCTGGGGCTGTTATTACAGGCAATCCAAATCATTACCGGATATGTGGGTTCCCTTCCATCTCCTGGGGTGGCGGGGAGGTATGGCGCCATTGTAAACGTGGTAAGGGAAGCACAGTTCTTCTGAATTGTTGGTTCCAATTAAAATATAACTTAAGCAAGTGTGCCTCAGAACTCATTACCTAGCTCCAGTTAGAAAATTTCATCTTAGCCATAATTGAGAATGTCTTGTGCTCTGCCAAGCACTAGGAATAAATGAAAATGGATAATATATGCATTGAGCTCTATGCATTAGATAATGCTATACTCTACCTGCAATGGCTGAAATTATCTACGGACTCTGGAGCCCTGCCCTTTACTTCTGTATGAATCTGGCTCCTCCTCCCCATCGGTTTTTCTCAGCACTGCTCCTTTCTTAATTCTTGGTTATATCACTATACATAGATGATGCCTCCAATATGCTGGAATAGTCTACCTTGCTGTTTTTTATTTTCCATAGTACTTAGCACCTTAGAACATTTTAGGAATCATATTCCTATTTGGCATGTGTACTGTCTTTCTTTCCCTAGAATATTGGTTTCCCCAGTACAGAGATTTTGTCTGTGTGTACTCTGATGACATGCTGGCAAAACAGATCCCAGGGCAGGGGGAGTGGTGGGGAGTGGGCAGAGTCTCAATTTGTTGTGTCTGCTCTTTTCTGGGGTGCAACTAGTCCTACCATGGCCAATTCCAAACTCTCACAGTGACATCACTGAATGTGGCATTGAGAAAAATTGTGCACAGTCGACTCCTATGAGCTGCTCTGGGCAAGCTCTCCAACACAGCAGCTCCCTGGCATGTAGAATGATGCCAATACCAAGTAGACAGTCAAAAAAATTTTTTTAATGTAATTAATGAAGGGATGGAGTGGGGAAGTAGATGCCATATCCTCTTCTAAGAGTAGGATGAAATTGCTTTGCAAGCAAATAGTTAATTATGCAAATACCTACCAGGGTTTCTTTCTGGAGGTGACAGCCTGGCTAGGTGTGGAGCTTCACGTTGTGAGGGTGGTTCATAGGGAACGGATGAGGTGATTCTGGGAGGAGAGAAACCCAGAACTGTGGCATAGCCATGTGACTAAAATAATTACAATACCAAGAATAGGGGTTTCAAGAGAGTTTTGGATTATACTGTCAAGCACCTTGAATAATATGTGAAGCAGCATGCTGAAGGCCATGGAAGCCAGCGAAGAAATGTAAAAATATGAATATCATTAGTAGGTTTACCTTCTAGAGTGTTCCCTCTGCCAAGAGTGTGGGAGACTAACTTTAGCATTAAAAGTAGAACAGAGGGCCAAGTTATGAGAAACGGGGGTTGCTGACTAAAGGTCAGTTTAGACAAAGCTCTGATGAGATGTGTAAGACCAGAGCGATAGGAATCAAGATTTGGGAGTACATTTGAGAGCTGCTTAGAGGTACATTTGACACAGGCAGTGTCCAAGGAGATATGGGACTTGAGGGAAGAAGGTAAGATGATTATGATTTTTGCAACTTGGGATGATTTGATGGTTACCGTAGCTGTCGCTGAAACAGACAACACAAATGTAGAGCTCTATTTGTGATATGTTGAGCATGAGAAAGCCACTCTGCATCCAGGGGTAGATGACAGAATGGTGATCCAAAATGGTGAAGATAGCAAACATCCCCTGGCCTTTGAAACAATCCTATCTGGATCTAACAGGGCAATCGTGACTCTGGTTGACATCTGGACAGCTGGAGCTGGTGCCAAGATGCTGACTGGCTCACTAAGAAGATTCAAACCACACAGTTAGAAATGTGAAGTTAGTGGGGTGTCTGGAGACCTCAGTCGGTTAAGCACCAACTTCAGCTCAGGTTGTGCTTTTATGGTCCGTGGGTTTGAGCCCTGCATTGGACTCTGTGTTGGGGTCTGTGTTGACACTTCAGAGCCTGGAGCCTCCTTCAGATTCTGGGTCTTTCTCTCTCTCTCTCTGCCCCTCTCCTATTCATGCTCTCTCTCTGTCTCAGAAGTAAATAAACATTGAAAAAATTAAAAAAAAAAAGAAATGTGAACTTTGAGAGGTCAGAGCAAAGAAATAGGCCATCAGCATACAGATTAAATTCATGGGAGCAGATGGACACTCACAGAGAGATACTTGTTAAATGAAATATGAAGAAGGATCAACATTTTGGAGATACATATGCATGTAATGGGGTGCATAGCAGCAAAGGGAGATATTTCAACAAGAAAGAAAGAGAAAAGGGACGTGGAAGATAGCCCACAGGAGAGTTCTAGAAGGTGGCAATGGGGAGATTAAGTTGATTGGAGTATCAGTGACTATGATACAGTAGATGATGATGGAAAACTGGTTATTGGGTTGGGTTGCAGGTGATTGTGAGAGGAGCTTCTAAGAGGTAGGGACTGCACAAATTTCAGAGGTTTGAGAGAGAGTGGGAGGTGAGGCAGGGTGAACAAACAGAGGATACTTTCAACAATGCCTGACTGCTGGGTAAATACAGAGCTCAATAGCTCTTGCCTCCTTTTGTTATTGATTGGACTTGCTGATGACCCTGGCAAAGCTATATCCAATATTTATATAACATCAAATAATCTAATGTTTCCCCACATTCCCAGAATTGGGAGTATTCTTTCATTTGGCTTTATATTCAGACAAAATATTCAATTGGTGAATGTATTTTTACTATTCCCTTGTTAATTTGTCACCTTTTAGGCATTTACATGGTCTCTCTCTATTGGATTTTCCTATCTTTTTGTAAGTTACACTTCAGGTTGTTTTAAGAATTAAAAATAAGTCTAAAGAGCTTGTGTGTGTTCAGCTCAAAGTAAGTATTGTGAAAACAGATCTGTGCCACTTGGTCTATCTTTTCTGCCTCCTTGGTTACCACATGCAATTGCTCACTGGTAGGAAAGAATTAGTGTTGTCACACTTTACTGTTAATAAACCCTAGAACCACCTTCCCATTTAAAGATTGCTTCCTTTACTCTCTCTGCCCAAATTGGAGAATCATCTCTGTGCTTTCTTCCACAAGGCAAGCTACCTTTGCTCTGCCCTCACCCTTGATCTGTGATTTCTAATTGCATTCCATAGGGGTTCCATTTTTACACAATTTATTGACCCTTTGATGGGAATTTGGGCTAGCATCATTTGACAGAATTGATGTGGGTTTTTTTTGTTTGTTTTTGTTTTTTTTTGCAGTCTGACAGCTGTTTGTATTTCAGGGTCGATAGCTGAGAACAATGTTCCTATGACCTTTGAGAGTCACTGTTTTCTTTTGTGTTGAGGACTAGACACAAGAGATTTGAAAGAACTGTCTAAAATGGCTCTGGCAATGGGAGAAAATTAAGAAAGCTTTTCTATTAATAATGTAAAATTTCTCTCGAAGAGAGTTGAGGATGAGAAACACATCTACTAATGAATTGTACATGCATTGATATCCTATAATTTGCAATAGAGGGCAACAATCAGAGCTACAAGCAGAGCTTTTAAATTTTGGTTCAATTAATGAGACTATGGGGTCATCAAAATTGACCATAGACATATTTGGTGAAACTGTGAAATTGTTGTTCCCATAGATTGAAAATTGTTGATAACCCAGTGGAATGTGGTTCAATTTTATATGGAGAGGAAGACAGAGACAGAGAGTCATAGCTTATTCTCTCAAAATGCAAGTATTTGGCAACAGAACTTTGGTAACAAAATATGTGTGGGTTGCCTGGGTGGTTGAGTGTCTGACTCGATTTTGGCTCAGGTCATGATCCCACGGTGATGGGGTCGAGCCCCGTGTTGGGCTCTGTGCTGAGTGTAGAGCCTGCTTGAGAACCTTTCTCTCTCTCTCCTTCTGCCCTCCTCCATCTGGTCTCTTTCTCTGTCTAATATAAAAAAAGTTTTTAATTAAAAAGTAAGTACAAGAAAAACAATATGCTATTGCTATTGGATGAATGACTATTCTATGAGTGAAACTAATATTTATTGAAGACTCCCTATGGGTCAAAATGTTTAAATATTTAATCATGATATTTCTGTATAGAGGGATTTTTTTATCACCCTTCTGAGGATAAAGCTCAAAGAGACGGAACAGTGTTATAAAGGGAAATATTGAAGGGGGCTTCTCACTGCAGTATTCTTACTCCTAAGAGTTAACAATCTCATGCATGTTTTTGGAAATTGAAGTCTCGATGGGAAATTCAATAGGGGAGCAAAACTTTTAAAAATAGAATTACTCTTAAATGCCACATGGTGCAAGAGGCTAATTTTGATGCTAGATAAGAGAATTTACATAAACAAAAGGCCCAAAAATGTTAGCATCGTCTTGTCTTTGAGTAACTGCAGTTTTGGTTAAGAATACCAACCTTTCTTGTACCATGGGTTTCTCATTTGTGACTGTTAGGATGAGGCTAAGATGACTTAAAAGACCCTTTTCACTCTTGATGTGGCTTATTTAGTGCATGATGGCAGAGCCAGATCTGTTGAGGTAATAAAGCATGTGGAGGTAGAACATCTTTCTCCAGGTTTGGTGCTGGGACCACCCTCATCGGACTTACTTGGAGCCCTCCCAAAAAACGTAGAGGGGTGCCTGTGTATCTCAGTTGTTTAAGCAACCAACTCTTGATTTCAGCTCAGGTTTCTCATGATCCATGAGCTTGAATTCCACATTTGGTTCTTCACTGACGTGCAGAGTCTGCTCGGAATTCTTTTTCCTTTTCTCTGTGCCCCTCTCCCACTCATGCATGCATGCTCGGTTGCTCTCTCTCTAAATAAATAACATTATAATACCTAGATATCTAGATATCTAGATGTCTAGATAGAGATAGATGGATTGATTCCTAGGATCTACCTCCAGACCTCCTATATGAGACTTCATGGGGATAGAGTCATGGAATCTGTATTTTAACTATCTTTTTCAAAAGTCTGGGGTTTAGTAGATGTTGGCATAAGTGAGCATTCATACTGTACTATGAATACTATTTATATCTCTTAACTCTTACACACCTCATGTTTGAGGATCACTCAGCCAGATGTGTGATATAAAGAAGACATGAATGTGTATTTGACCTTGGACTCCCATCCCTCACTTACTCAGACACTGGGAAGTGATCATTCCTTGTCTATTGTAGTGTATGGTAAAGAGTTTGGAATCTATTCCAAGAGCCCTTATTTTGCTCTCTGTGGATCCTGCTGCTTTCCAGGGACCCTGGCGTGTCTGGCATTTCCTTATTTCACTGGACACCTGACATTAACCCTTTCGCTTGGGCAACAAGTCCTGTCCTTGTTTTATGATTGCACCGTCCCTCAGGATGGAGAACAAATGTAGGCAGTAAATGTCATCAGAGACCATTTAGGTCCTTAAAGATTTAAAAAATCTGACTTTCAGTGCCAGACAATTTTGTGGACCCTTCTGTAATTAGAGCCCCCAGGGATCTGTGGCCAGGCGAAACACTGACCTAGTTCAAACCGTCATTCATTCATTTATTCATCCTAAAGCTAAACTAATATATATTGAGTGCCTACTATGATTAAAGCACCATGCTAGGCCTGGGAGATAGGAATAATGACAGTGACAAGCCCATAATAGATAATATAATATTTTTAATTTTTAAACAAATTAATTAATTTTTTATTGAAGTACAGTTGATACCCAATGGTACATTTGTCTCAAGTGTCCAACATAGTGATTCAGCATCTCTGTGCCGTACACTATGCTCATGACACAGCACTATTACAGTACCATTGACTCTGTTCCCTATGCTGTACCTCTCATCCGCGTGACTTATTCATTCCCTAATTGGAACCCTTCATCTCTCATTTCCCTTCCCCTGTTTTTCCCCATCCTCCAGCTTCTTCCCTCATAATATCTTTTCCAAAGACATAACGCCTACCGTCACCACATCTATAATGATGTCTTCAGTTTATAAATGACACCGCTGTACTTGGCGTCTGGCCTAAATCAGGCATTGCCTGATGAATGGAGGACCCTCTTAAGATCTAACCCCTGACTTCCACTTTCTCCCCTTTTCCCTGTTTCCTTCTCTCTCTTTTAATATCCTAAAATTAAATGAAAAGTTCAGTGGAAAATGGTAAAGTTCAGATTTCATTAGCTTTTGATATCACTGTTCCTTGGGGAGAAAAATCACATTTTGGGGTGACCTTTTTTAGTTAATTCACAGCTGAGAGAAAATTACCCTTAGTATCTTTTCTGTCTCTAGGTTATTAGACCCTGCTGGTAAGCATGGCCTTATGGGGTGGGTGGTGTTATGGGGGCGAACAGAGGCTGAACATGACTCTCATCATTCTGACCTCTAATTCACAGATCTGGACCTACAGAGGCCAGCGGAAGGAGGTTAGAGAGTCACTGAAATAGAGATGCAACACCCAGATTAAGCCTCATATGGTACATGACTGGGCCTTTGATAAATAGAGCCAAGAACACCATTTCAGGCAGTGAATGCTGCATATGCCAAGAAACTGAAGTGTACATGCATCAATGCACATGCAGAGAAAATGGGCCAGTTCAATCTGTATTAAGGGTCTGTCCCTGGGTAGTTCCATACAGAATTAAGCCACATTTCTCCTATCAGAACCCAGTCTCTCCTGATGACAGGTTTTCCAGACTCACAGTATTAGCCACATAACGATTCTTCCAGACAGGCTGGGCCACAACTGACCTCATAGAGTGTTTTTATTAAAACAGTGTGGTCTCCAGTAATATCACTTATTTGTGCGTTTCCCAGATGGAAAGGGTACACCAAATTGATGGTGTCAGGCACAATTCCCATAAAGAGAAGATGAAAAGAGAGATCTGTGAGGTCATATCCAGTCTGCCTCTTGAGGATCAGGGCAGGAGGATTCCGCGATGTATTTATTTGCTAGCACTCTGTCCAGTGCAGGCTTACTGTTTACATTCATATAGCACCTTTCCTCAGAGGAAATGACTTCACTCATGCAGTGGCAAAAGGTCACTGGATATTTGAGTTACATGAGATGCAATGGAGTTCAGCCTGTCAGGAAGTTTGCACTGAGACTTAGTGAACACTCCTCTGTGGGTTCCTGCTGACCTTCCCACTCGCTTGCTTGTCCCAATACATGATGCTCTGGGCTTTTCTGCATTTGCCTCCGCGCCCTCCTCCCTCAACTCCTCCCTGCCAGCTTCTGGGGCTTCCTCGCTGACCTTAATTATCACTTCATCAAGTGCACACATTGAGTGCTTTTAATCTGTCCCCAGAAATCAATCTGTCCTCTAGATGCATGGCTTTCCTTTAACCCTTTCCTCGGGTTCCTTCCTTGCTCTGGTGGTACATTTCCACCTTTGGGTTTGAGGGGACTCCAAACTAACCTATCCTCTCATTAGAGCCTCATAAAAAGAGACTTTGCAACCTGTCGGCTCTGAAAATGAACTTGGAAATGATATTAGTGCGCGCTCTCTCTCTCTCTTTTTTTTCTCCTGCTCTAGCATTGCAAGGCTTTCTAAATCCAACTCACCTCGTGCATGTCCTTTTCAAGTTTGCTCTGTGCTTTGAACATTTCCCTTCAAAGGGAGTGTCTGCTCTTTCCCTCTAGTGAAATCTCTATTATTTTCTGCTCTCCTTGCTTTGGCTGCTAAGTTCCTCAGCAAGCCTCTTCTTCCTTTCCTGGCATTTGCAACCCTTTCAATATGGAATCGCCGGTTTCCTTGGTGTGAGGTCTTCTTTTGCACACTGGGCATGAATATAGATGATAATATGACCAAAGGTAACAACCATACTTGCAGATTTCATTTGGTTATAGGGCTCTACTTTTAAATCTTTCTGCATTGTTATAATGTGCCGAGCAAATATGGCCTCCCTGCTGTAGAATTTAGGGGAGTCTCCTGGGATCGTGGGCTGAGTGCAGAATTTGAATGCAGCCAGCATCCAGGTTCAAGTCCTTGCTGCTTACCACCCAAGATTTTGTATTAGCCAAATAGGTTGCCAGTGGCCACAAACTGGGTGGCTGAACACAACAGAAACTTACTCTCTTACAGCTCTTCAGGCTCTAGGTCTTTGCCTTTTTCCTAGTTTCTGGGGGGGTGTCAACAATCTTTGTTTGCCCATCCTTGACTTGTAGATGTATCACCCCAGTTTCAACCTTCTCCTACACATGTCTTCTCTGTCTTTGTGTCCTTTTTCTTTCTTATAAGGACACAGGTCATTGGACTTGGGGCTCACCCCAAATTCAGTACAATATCATCTTGAAGTCCTTAATTTAAGTACATCTGAAAAGATACTATTTCCAAATGAGATTACATTTACAGATACTGGGGGTTAGGACTTGGGTATGTCTTTTCAGACAACATATTCAACCCATTATAACCTTAGTCAAACTCTTCTGTCTCAGCCTGTTTCTTCACCTATAAAACAGAAATAATATTGCCAACCAGCAGTTTGTGGAGGGGAAATAAATCACAAAATATTTGGAAATAAATCACAAAATAAATTGCAACCATTGGCATTATGGGTAGGCAGGTGGTAAGTGATGGGTAAATACTCATTCCCTTTTCCAAAATCACAGTTACGGGGGGGCCCCGCCTTATGATTTGACTTAAAATGTTTTGACTCTAAAATGGTGTTAAAGTGGGGCACCTGGGTGGCTCAGTCCAACTCTTGGTTTCTGCTGAGGTTATGATCTTGCAGTTTCATGAGTTCAAGCCCCACATCGGGCTCTGTGCTGATAGGAACCTGCTTGGGATTTCTCTGTCTTTCCCTCTCTCTCTGCCCCTCCCCACTTGTGCTGTCTCTCTCAAATAAATAAACCTAAAATTTTTTTTAAAATGATGTGAGAATGATATGCATTCAGTGAAAATTATACTTAGAATTTTGAAGTTTGATCTCTTCCTAGGCTGGGGATATGCAGTAAGATGTTCTCCCCGGATGCTAGGCTGTGGCAGCCACCCACGTGATCATGAGGGCATGCAACTGATTAGCTGACAACCGTTCTGTACCGATGCCACCATTCTGTTTCTCACTTTCAGCACAGCGTTCAATAAATTTCGTGAGGTATTCAACACTTTGTTATGAAACGGTTTGTATTAAGATAATTTTGCCCAGCAATTGGTTAAGGTACGTGCTCTGAGCAGGTTGATTAAGGTAGGTGAGGCTAAGCCACCATGTTGGGTAGGTTAAGTGCATTAAATGTGTTTTCAGCTTCAGGTGTTTCCAGCTTATGAGGAGTTTATTGGTACATAACCTCATGGTCAGTTGACAAGGATCTGTACTCCTTTGGTACGTCACTTTGAAAAATGGATGTGATCTTATTTTACAGACTGGAAAGTTAATTTTCACAGATCTAGTGCTGTATTACTATATAGAATTGGTAAATAAGTTTTCCTCTTAATAATTCATCTGGAAGACAAAGTTGGAAATTTGGGCAGGAAGGGATTCAGGCAAAAGCTAGGCAGGTCTAATCCTTTCAGTCAGTAAATATTTATTGAGCACCTACCATGCAACTAGACATTGACTAAAAAAGACCAGAGCTCAGGCCTCATGGAAAGATAGACACTAAATAATAACAGAACAAATATGTAATATAATTCTAGGTAGCTATAAATAAAATAGAGAAAAATGAAACAGGACAAAGATAAGGAGCATAATGGAAAGCAGGGGGAAGGATGAGCTTTAAAATAATAACATTTAAGGCAAGTTCTGAATGAAGTTAAGATTATCCCCTGCAAGAGACAGAACAATAAATGGGAAGGTCCTTTGGCAGAAAGAAGAAACAGGACAGTCAGGATAGCTAAGGTGCTGGGTCATGGGTCGAATCTAGAGGAGGAAAGAGGTAGATCATGTAGAGCTTGGGTGCCTAGGGTGGAGATTGGACCAACAGGTCTGATCCAGGTGCTGGGTTAGACCCAGTGACCAACAGAGCACCGTGTCCAAGAGTGATAGTTACCACATTTTGCAGTCTGGAAAGGTAGCCAGCAGTGTGGACCGAGTTGTCTATACTGAACTTGCCCCTTTTCCAATTCTGATCTCTCTCTGCTCGCATGCTCTTTGCCTACTGTCCAAACTGTTCTCAGACCATGGGAATATCCCTCTCCCTGGATGCTTGTTCTCGCTCTCTTTATATTTCATTCTATCCTGTTTTGCCTTCTATTTTCATTATCTGATCGAAGTCGATGGTAATATTCCAAGACACTTCTGGAAATCAACATATGCCACAAGATGCATTCAGTCTGTCAATTCATCCAATACAAGTGACATGATGGTGCTTTTATAAATAATTTCGTAAAATTGTAAATCCCGTTAAGTGAGTTTACTTATGCCTACAGTTCACCTGAAGCTACACTCTGTTGTGTACTTTACCTAGAATAGAACCTCGGTAGATTTAGTCTTATTTCAGTCTCCTGTGCTACAGTGCTCAGTTATTTAATAAACAAAAATTCTCACAGGATAAAAACAAGCATGAAAAGATAAAACAGGAATTAGGGGCCTTTCCAGAAGAGAGGGAAAAGTGATTGTGAATGATTGGGGGAAAGAGGATAGAGTAAAAAAAAATAATGCTGAACAGAGGTGCCTGGGGGGGCGTAGTTGGTTAAGCGTCCAGCTCTTGATCTCAGCTCAGGTCATGATCTGTTTGTGAGTTTGAGTCCTGCATGAGGCTCTGCACTGATGGTGAGGAGCCTGCTTGGGATTCTGTCTCTCCTCCTCCCTGTCCCTCCCCTCCTAGTGCGTGCTCGCATTCTCTCTCTCTCTCTCTATCTCAAACAAACTTTAAAAAATGCTCAACAGAAGAATGGCAGGTCAGACATCCATAAGTAGTATTGTCTTCCTGTTGTGTAAAGAATTTCACTACATCAGCACTCACAAAATCCCATCTCCTAAACTTCTCTAGGAAGACACTGACAGGTAAGTCACCTTATTCCTGCCATTGGAGTTTCACTCTATATCAAGAGCGAGTCAAGCTGGTGTTTTATGTTCAAAGTATGAGCTTAACTTATATTGATAGCCTAAATTGAGCACAACAGCCTATGACAGCTATCAGCCCTTGATCAAGCTGTGGAACATGGGACACATGTGACATTTAGCAACAGGTGTTGAGCACCTACAGGTGCAGAGCACACGTGGTGGGTTTGGTAGCGTGCTGTGGAGAGGAAGATACGGCCTCCCCCCTCTGGAGGAATTTGGTGTTGATTCAGAAATGGTTCCTGTGGTCTCTGCCTCTGTTCTTGCTGCTTCCTCTCTCAGGTTTATTCTCGATTCACCAAGGCCAAAAAGGCTACACATAAATCTCATGGAGGGCAGTAGAGGACCAGTGAGTATGTACTGAAGGCAAAAGCCCCTGACGGTCCACAAAGTCAGGCCAGTGGCTCTCACTTCCTCTGCACCTATCTCCTACAGTCTTTGTTTTACAGAGAGGCACTGTGCTGTGATGAGCCAACCTGGCCACAGGGTGTCACAGCTGCCCCAAAGACTCCCCAGATGCACACACCGGGGAGGTTGAGAGGTCAGAAACCAGCAACTCCTGCCTACATTGCTAAACTAGTCAGCCCAGCTGCTACAGAAATCACCCAGAAGGTCACTGATGCCGGACACTTGCCAGAATGCCTCCAAAATGGCACCTCCAGCATTTTGAGGCTCCTTGTGCAGCAGGAAAGGAGACAGGTGCTAGCTTGCCCCATGAATCGGGTGAGGGGTAGGGACAGCCTAGACTTGCTTCCTACTGGCTCCCTTCTAGGCCTTCAGTTAATCAGGCTCAGTGTGTCCCTGGAGGGATTTTTTTATCTGGAGAAGGACCCAGCAGAGAGTCAAGAGATAGTGATTTTGATGCTGACTCTGCTTCCTTCCAGCTGGTGACCAGAGAGCTGGGTCTTGGTTTCTTTGCCTATAAAATGAAAGCAAATCTTCAACTCCAGTTTTATGACCAGTTATTTTGCTAGACATTTTAATTTTATTGTCTTATTTGGCTTTGGCAGCCTCCAAAGTAGAAAAGAATCCGTTTCTCTACAGGCACAGAAACCGAGTTTCTGGAAGATTGAAAAACAGGTCTAAAGCAAAAATATTGCAATCCAGATCTGCCTGGATTAAGTGCATCATACTCAAGATACTTAAATTTACATACTTAAATTTACAAACCACACACAAAACTCCTGGGAGTCCTGGGAACTGGGTTTAAGACCTGATGAGATAAAAGGCACAGAGAATGTATTTGAATTAGACTCTGTGAAAGGTAAATTCTGGATCTTTGGATGGAAGCTAAACCTGATTTGTGAATCAAATGTTAAGAACAAAATAGGGTCAGGGGCACCTGGGTGGCATGACCATTATGCATCTGACTCTTGATTTTGGCTCAGGTCATGATCTCATGGTTCATGCATTCGAGCCCCTTGTCAGGCTCTGCCTGCTTGGGATTCTCTCTCTATCTCTCTCTCTGTGTCTCCCTTACCCCCAAAAATAAATAAATTTATTATTTTTTAAAAAGACCAAAATAGGAACATATATTGAGGGAGAAATGGAAGGAGAAAGCAGAAACAGAAGAGGGAAAACAAATTTCCATTACATCCAACCAATATTTAATGAGTTTCTCCCTTGAGAAAGTTACTGGTTAGGGCCACAAATGACATGCAACTCTCCAGGGTAAGTGATAATCTGGCCATACCAATATTGAAATGCAAAGGAGAATAACAAAGGACAGGGAACCAACAAGCAAAGAACCCTTGGGAGACAACTGGAAGGAAACCAGCTACATCCCATCAGTGAATCCCACAGCACTGCCCTAGTGCCAGGGAGAGGGTGTCATTTCAGTTGGATCTCAAAAGAAAAGTAGAATGCCAACAGATAGTAATACAAGGGATGAACTAACCAAACAAAAGAAATGAATGTAAAGAAGTTACAAAAAAAAAAGTTGCATTTGGTAACCTTTCTTGGTGGTCTGTCTTATTTAAGTGATGGAGCACATAGGGGAGGAAGACCTGGGAGAAAGACTCATGTTGAAAAGAGTCTTCTTAAAAGACAATTTTGCCTTTTTGAACAAGGAGGGACCAATAAGAGTTTTGAAACAAGCTTTTGATATCAGTTTTATAAAGAAGCCTTTATCTATTGTATTGTGTTGGATGGGTTCTAGAGGCAGATGGTGAACTCAGATAAGTAGTTAGTGTAACAGTCTTTGTAAAAGATAATGAAGTCTTGAACTAACCTGGTCACAGTGGGAATGAAAACCAGGAAATGCTGGACCCCATGGCATGAACTTGACGACTTGGCAACTGACTAACTTAGAGTTTGGGGAATCAGAATAGCTGAGGTTTTGAACTTCACTGGAAGATGACAGTGGGTACTGTTGAGTCAAGACAGAAAAATCAGGAGGTTGGGAAGCTTTGGTAAATTAATGGGAGGAGATATATAAAGAGAAAAGAAGATGGATATAAGTGAAGTTCTAAGGAGGGCTTATCTTATGAGGGAATGAATGTGAGAAAGTAAAGCTAATGGAAAAACAGAGTAACTACCAGCTGAGAGACAGTTACAGAAGAAGAGGATCCTAAAAGAAGAAGCAAGGTCAGTACTGTCAGATGCCTCAGGGTTTATACGGAAGAGTAGGCGTGTCAGTACTGTCAGATGCCTCGGGTTTATATGGAAGACTAGGCATGCTCAGGAGAAGAGCACCGATGGCCTTTTGAGTGCATCACTGTCATTTTCTCTGAACACAGAAGTTCTGTCTGTCAGTGTCTTGTATGCATAACATCCAACCCAGCATCCCGCCCATCAAATGTGTTCAGTGCACGTTTGCTGAGTGGAGAAAAGAAAACACACAAACAGTGCTGTTTAGAAAGCTGTAGGCATGGAAACCAAGTTGTTAAAAAGGGAGAGGTTTCTGAGCAGAAGGCAGTGAGCATCCTCTGTCTTTCTGAGTAGTTCTGAAGGGCTAGACAGAAGACAGCTCTGGACCAGTGTCCTTCCAAACTTGAGGCTTGTGGTGTGGGGTGCTGGATTTCTGGCTCAAGAGGTCTGGGATGAGGCCCCCTGAACTTTCACTCCAACAAACTCCTAGATAATGCCAGTGCTGCTAGTCTAGGGACCACACTTTGAGAAGCACTGAAGTCGGATATTCAGAATCCGAATCAGGCTCCAGGTTCTGAGCTGTCAGCACAGAGTCCGACGCAGGGCTCGAACCCACGAACCGCGAGATCATGACCTGAGCCAAAGCCAGAGGCTTAACCGACTGAGCCACCCAGGTGCCCCTCAACCCTTTCTCGTATTTGCTGACTTTAGGCATCTTTCTGTGCCTATCTTTTTGTATGCAAGACGAGGATCTTATATACCCGAGGGTTGTGCCTACCACACAGTACATACCTAAAACACAGTGGCTGAATTCAATTTAAAAAAAAATAAGGAAAAGAATGGTTGAGCTTGAAAAGGTAGCATAGAGGAGGAAACTTTTTTATTTTGCTTATTTAAGAAATGGGGATATCTGTGAATGTTTAGGAGCAACAGATATGGTCTGAATCAACTGATCTCTGGGAAATAGCACACGATTTCAGAGCTGGCTGTGGAACAGGATATGTGAGCCTGAAGACAAGTTTTATCATCTTCTTTGGACAGAGTTAAGCATAGCACCCAAACCACACACATTTAGAAGGGGAAGAATAAAATGAAGCACCCTTTGAATCATACATAGATGTGAAATTTGCTTTCAATAAAAATGGAGATGAGGCTGGAGCCAGATAGCCATCAGCTTGGTCCAAGGTACAAAGATTTAATTTTTTATGTTCGCATTTAGTCATTTTTATGATACTGGCTTCCCAGCTCATTTCTGAATAAATCCATGCCACACTGAAACAAATGCCAAAGGAACAGAAAAACCCCTTCTCAGAATTTCCCGTCCATATTTATAGTGAGTTGACAGATAATGTATTTCCTTCATTTCAGACTCTAATCAATTCATGGCTAAAAGGAAAAAAGAGAGAGGTAAAAGAAAACAGATGAGGACGAACAATTCGTATGGGGTTTCTGGCCATTACCCTTCTGTTATAACTCTTATTAGCGGAACAAATTAGCATTACATTAATAAATATAAATAGAGAGGATGAGGCAACCAATGCAGACGCCTACTGAAGTTACCGATACATTGCTACCATTTGCTTGCTAAGCCTACCATTTTTAATTTTTCAATTTAGTGCTTTGAAGATGTTGGAGTTTCTCTTCCTCCTCCTACGTGGTCAGGATGTGGGTCACAGGGTGAGAGGAAGTAGCTCTATGTCTATGGAGCTGATTTTGTGTATAAAGAACATACCGTGCCTTGCTTGTGTGCCTTGGGCACTACGAACCCGGATCCGTTAAATCCTTCTTACCGTCTTGGCTGTTGGTGGGACTGTGTCCCAAGCGCTGACAAAGAAAACCAGCCTGTTCTGTGATAGAATGTGGAACTCAGCTCTGATGGATCTTATCACTGAACTACTAGGGACTTCTGAATGATACTCCCATTGGCATTGGATTAAAATGAAGACTTATCATTTCTCTTGAATGTATCATAGATAAGCTGCTATATAACGATCGCCACTTCAGAAAGCTGTGAAATTAGGTGATTAACTAGTTGTTACCTAACCTTCTAATTTCTGTATAAGTCTAACCACATGAAATAGAAGTTGGGGTTTTGATTTCTTACTTTGCTTTTCTGTTTGGAGTGTAATTGTAATACTGTAGTGTAAATGATGGAAAATAATTGCATATATTAAAAAAATAAATAAACAGAAAAAAAATAAAATGAAGACTTAGCAAAGCAATGGCTCTCTGGACTCCATTCCAGACTTAGAGAAGGGGACTTAGGGGCAATGGTGCCCATGTGAAGGAGAGGCCCACTGCACTTCTCAAAGGTTAATCTGGATATGGACTGCCTAGGCTTTTATTTATTTATTTATTTTTAAATGTTTATTTTTGAGACAGAGACAGAGCATGAGCGGGGGAGCGGTATATAGAGAGAGGGAGACACAGAATCTGAAACAGGCTCTGAGCTGTCAGCACAGAGCCCAATGCAGGGCTCAAACTCATGAACCTTGAGACCATGATCTGAGCCAAAGTTGGATGCTTAACCAGCTGAGCCATCCAGGTGCCCCTTGCCTAGGGTTTTATTAAGAAATCTATCTGATTTTAGAAGCCTTCACCAATGCAGATGCTGATGGTCCAGGAACCATACTTTGAGTCACCCTGAGATTCCCTTCTCTTGGCTTGGCCAGTGATGAGTTTCAGCTTTCTCAATTTAACTCTGTTCTCTGTGATAACAGCAACTTGAGCTTCACTCCTAGAGCTCCGGAGGGCCACAGAGCTTTTCTTTCAGAGCAAAAGAAATTAATCAGTCGGGATTGAAATCATACAGGGGAAACTTCGTGATTTTTTTTTCATGATATAGAGGCAAGTGAGAGCATGAAGTAATATGGTTGTGCAGTGCTAAGAGTGGAGTTAGCCTGTTTATTCTAGCCCTAGTTATTAATTTTCAGAAATGACTTCCTCATGTCACTGGTTCCTAGCAAGAAGCAGGGGGAGACCTGGATTTGGGGAGAAGAAAAGAAGTCACATGTACTGAGCACTCTTTGTGCTCTGCTTAGCAAACATTTCAGGTTTTAATCTTAGCAACAGCTTTGACAGGTTGGTAATATCATATATCAAAGATAAAGGAATTCAGGGGGGCTTAGAGAGATCTGGAGCGATTGAGTAACTTGCCGAGAGCCAAGTTTACTAGGAAGACTTACAGCCCGTGTTCCTTTGTATAGAAAAAAGTGCTGTTTCTGACTCACTCATTCTTTGAGACTGGTAGTTTAATTTGAGCCCTACTAGTATCTTTTATTGATCTCTTTGTACCATTTCCCATGAGCTATGTATGGCAGCCTGAGTACCAAAATCTCCTGGAAGGATAAACACATATCCCTCATGGGGTGATGGAATGTTTCCTGGCCTCACAAGGATCCCCAGCGAGATGTACAAAAAGATTGTTGAGGCGGCTAGAGGGTCCAGCAGCCTCTTCCAGCCACCCCCGGGCCCTGGATTTTTTTCTGTCTGAGCTGCTGCCCTTCCACAGAGATGGCTGCCTTTTTCTACCATCTCTGCCTTCACCCCATAGTACCCCTTCTGTTGCTGAGGATTTCCAGAAACTAGCAGTCCTCTGTTCCCATGGGGCTCTCCGTTCTTCTAGGGGTTTTGAATTACATAGTTGCTACTCATGACTAAGGAAGGGAGTTTTATGGACCACCCAGTCCATTCAAAGCAATTATATTTTGGTCCTGGAAGTCAAGATTCTTGATGTACATCCTCACAACCAGGCAGACACCAAGGCTCATCATTTGTCTACACAAGGACTGCCTCAACTAGACTGTCATATTCTTTAGTTGAGGTCACCTAGAAGTAAAGGAATGTGAACAAGTGTATTACTTATTACTGCTTTTCAGATGCGTGCATGGAATATATCAGGGCTGTCCTCCATCAGCATCATTTTGTTTTCCCAGTTAATTTGCAAACAAGATTTTGCTAAAGCTGTTGCTGATTTCTTTCTTAGCCTTCTGTCATTGGCAGAAATTGTTTTGCTTCAAACTAACCAACACTTGCTCTCTTGCATTGTTCAATTAACCAAAAGGGCCTCCCAATAAAAGCCCTGTGTCAAGACAAGATGGATAAGAACTTTCTAGATTTGATGGACAATGGGAAACTTAGCACTAGGTAGACATAACCAAGTCTTGTTCTGATAAGTAAAAATGAATCTACACAGACACATTGTAGTGAACATTGAGAACTATAAAGACAAAGAAAATACCTTGAAGGCAACTGAAGAGAAAAGATGGATTATGCAAACAGGATTAGTACTTATAAGGAAGAGGCACAAATCTAAGAAAGAAAAACTGAGTTGTGTAGCAGTGAGTTGATGGAACGTGGATGAATTATCAATTTTTATGGCTTCTTATATGCACACATTAACTACTGCTGACACTGTTAAGGTATGTCACATTAGTTTTGTGTGGTTGGTGGTACCATGAATTACTATTTATGTAACATGATCACATATTCCCAGTTTAAAATACAAAAAAAAATGTATATCAAGAGAGCCTTGGTTATGGAATAAAATAGACTGTGACATCTGACATCATGCACTGTCTTCTATGAATGTTATATACTGGAAAATGCTTAGCAGAATATAGTGCATGTTGTGAACTCGCAACACGTAAACACAGCTGAAAGAATATTAGCATCCTTGACCTTCAGCAGAATTCTTTTCTTAAAATTTCCTGGTATTTTAGAGATTTATTCCATTCTAAGTGGGGTGGATTAACTCCAGGAAAGTGAAAAGGAGTATAATGTGATATCTTGGAGAAAAATCTTAGAATTTGTTTTTTGTATTTATTTTTTTTGAGTTTAAAAAATGTTTATTTATTTTAGAGAGAGAGAGAGATTGAGATTATGAGCAGAGGAGGGGCAGAGAGAGAGGGAAATGCATAATCCAAAGCAGTCTCCAGGCTCTGAGCTGGCTCCAGGCACAGAGCCTGACACAGGGCTCAAACTCACCAAATGCAAAAGTTGGATGAGGAAGTTGGATGCCTAATCAACTGAGACACCCAGATGCCCCACTTCTTTTTTGTATTTAAAACATATTTTTAGTCAATGTTTTATACCATGTACAGTATGCTCCTTTTGTACTGTACTATGTGCATATGAGTTTATAAATAATTCAGCACATGTAACGTGGGATAAATTCTCAAATGTTAATAGGTATGTGCAGTCAAAAGTATTTGGAATGCAATTCCATGCTACTATGAGCTATTACTTCACACTCATTAAGTTGACTAAAATAAAAGAGACAGACAATAGCAAATGTTGACACAGATGTGGATAAATTGGAGCCCTTATCTACTGCAGGTGAGGATGAAAAATGGCACAGCCACATTGGAAAATACTCTGGCAACCCTTTAAATTGTTAAAAATAGAGTTCCCATACGGCCCAACAATTCCACGCCTATGTATGTATGCAAAGGAAATGAAAACATATGTCCACACAAAAGCTTGTACAAAAATATCCATAGTGGCAGTATTCATAAGAGCCAAAAAGTAGAAACAACCCAAAAGCCCAACAACCAATTTGGGTAATGAGGATATTCCAAACTTAGATAGTGGTGAGGGTTGTGTACAACTCTGTGAATAAACTAAGACCACTTGCTTTTATACTTTAAAGGGTGAATGTTATGATAGGTGAATAATATCTCAATAGAACTGTTCTTAAAAAAACATTTGAACACCATTGCTTTATTATTGTTGTTTTTAATTTAATTTCTTTTAGTTAGTTAACATATAGTGCAGTATTGGTATCAGGGGTAGAATTCAGGGATTCATCACTTAGATTCAACACCCAGTGCTCATGACATGTGTCCTCTACCCCATCTCCCACCACCTCCCTCCATCAGCCCTGTTTCTTCTCCATCCTGTGATTCATTTTCTGCTATCCTCCTCACTTCCCCACCCTTCCCATATATTCATCTGTTTTGTTTCATAAATTCCACATATGAGTGAAATCGTGCTGTATTTGTCTTCCTCTGTCTTATTCCACTTAGCATAATGCATTCTAGTTCCATCCACACTGTTGTAAATGGCACAATTTCATGTTGTCTGATGGGTAACATTCCGTTGTACATATACATCATATCTTCTTTATCCATTCATCTGTCAGTGGACATGTGGGCTCTCTCCATAGTTTGGCTCTTGCTGGTAATGCTACTAGAAACACTGGGGTGCATGTACCCCTTTAAATCTGTATTTTTGTATCATTTGGATAAACACCTCCTAGAGCAATTGCTGGATCATAGTTTTAGTTTTTTGAGGAATCTGTATACTGTTCTCCAGAGTGGCTGCACCAGTTTGCACTCCCATCAACAGTGCAAGAGAATTCTCCTTTCTCTGCATCCTTACCAACACCTGTTGTTTCTTGTGTTGTTAATTTTAGCCATTCTGACCTTGGACACCGCGGCTTTAGATAAACTCACACAAGCTGGCTGAAGCTAGTGTCACTGAGAATACCAAGGGTATAAAAATACTGGATTTAATTTACATTAAGTTGCCATATTTTCTCCTCTTTTAAATAGCACAATTGCCACAAGATGGTTTTCTTTAAATTATCTTCATAAGCTTTGGTTTGGGGTTTATGTTCCAAAGATGGCATGTTCCATTTCTATGTCTTTGTGGTAATCTAAAAGGGAGCCCCCTGGAGGTATATGGAAGAGTTAGCGCATGCTGTATAAACTAACAAAATTGTTTTGTGGATTAGAGGAAAAGCAATTTTACTACATCTGTAATATCTTCTTTAAGGGCTGTGAAGAAGAGAGATGATATTTGCTCCTTTTTAGACCTAAAAAGAATTTTCATTCATAACTTCACTTTCTGCCCTGTTTTTGGATGACAAGGGATATGGGCTTTGTTTCTCATTTCTGACTCAGTATCAAAGGCAAAATACTACTGTTCGAAGTGTTACTTGGGTTTCTGAGGAGGTAACTTAGAGGAACAGCAGGTAGACGGCACTGGCTGAAGGCTAATGTAAGAAGAGATCCCGTCTCCTACTTGCCGTTCTCGCCAGAGGGATCATTTAAGGACCCAGCTGTGTTTGACAGTCACCCTGAGTTTTTACTAGGTGAAAAGTAGCTCCGTGCTGGGGGTGAACCCAGTTTCTGTGGGGACTTCAGTGAATTTGAGCGAATCCTTTAAAAAATTTAAAAGTAGCTACTGAGGTGCATATTTGATGAGCAAGACAAAGGATGAAACAAATCACGCGGGCAACAATGCCGCCGGATCTCCCCAACATGAAATCTAAACAAGATAACTCATGTGAAGTCGAAGTCATGTATCCTCTCTCCCTCCCTCCTGCCACTGCCAGGAGCTGTAGGATGGATGTGGAACACAACAGAACCACTCATGGCCCTGACTTGTGTGTGGCGTCACTGGGTGGGTCAGCCCCGCTGGAAGTGAGGAAATTATTGGAAGGTCCTTCTACACCAGGATGATAGCAATACCTTAACTACACATGGGATTCACTGTGAACCTCACAGATGGGAACCACGGACCAGAAACTAGGCGTGCCTCGTTCTGTAGCAACAAACGCAGATACTGGTTGCGGATACATGGCTATCATTTGCTTGCAGTATCTGACATGTTTGATTTTTCAATTTGGTTCTTTGTAGGTACTAGAAGTTTCTCTTTATATAGGATCCTCCTTCTATGTGATCTCCTTCTACTTCTCCTGCATGTGATGCCCCAAATGCCATGGCACCACCTACCACACCACATAACCGGAAATGGGATGGAGGCGAATGGGAAGGTAGCAGTATTGGAGAGGAGGGAAAGGCATTGTTAGCTCATTGCTATTGAAATATTCACCTTGGGGGCGCCTGGGTGGCTCAGTTAGTTAAGCGTCTGACTTTGGCTCAGGTCATGATCTCATGGTTCGTGAGTTCAAGCCGTGCATTGGGCTCTGCAATGACAGTGCGGAGCCTGCTTGGGGATTCTTTCTCTCTCCCTTTCTCTCTGCCCTGCCCCCTACTTGTGCTTGCTTCCTCGCTCTCTCCCAAAAATAAGAAATTAAAACTTAAAGAAAAGAAATACTCACTTATGCAAATGTTATAATAATTGGGCCCTGGAAGGCATCTGTTAGTAAGGGATTCTGAAGTGTCAACTTCTTCAGCTTCATGGTAAATATGTCTCCACTGCCCCCTTTCTTCAGGGACATAGATGTCAGTTCAAATAAACCTGTTTCCCCACTTCATCTGGGAAATTTTATAGGCATGAAGAGTTTATGGGACATTTTGAAACATTGCAGTTTAAGATAGAGGGAATACAGAAGAAGAGACAGCCTGAGAAAAGTATTCTTTAATTTATAAATATGTATTTTCCTAGTATATCCCCCACTTAAAAAAAATTCTCCTACTAGGACAGAAATGCAAACTTCTTTTCCACTCATAAAGTACATTAAAAACAAAAGCAAATCCTTCGTAATATCTTCACTGTGGGAGTATATTAGATTACTGAGTCATTGTGAGTTAGAAGTTTTAAATCTTCTCATAGTGGCTTACTGCATCCCATGGAACCTTCACTGCTATATATCTAGAAAGTCAGGATAAGATCACATTCTTTAATATATTTAACCAAAGCACCATGAAACCATCTCTGAAGACTCATAAGACACAATTAAATTTTTTTCTCCATTCAATACATATTTATTAGTGCCAATTATGTGTAGAGCTCTTTGTTGGACCAAAGGTAGATTTAGAGATTTATAAGACCCAGACCCTGTCCTCAAGGAGTTCATAAATTTTTTAGACAGAATGAGTCATGTATACAAGTAACTATAATAAAAATGCTTGATAACAGGTAGATAAAAAGAACTGTAAAAATTCAGAAGAGGGAGAGAATCACCCCATCATTTATTGGAAATAGGGAGAGTTGAGCAAAATATATTTGGTCCCTGCCCTCACAGAGTTTGTAATCTACCGAGGAAGACATGCATTAAATAACACGCTCACGAATATATCATTGTAAATTGTGATGTGTCATAAAAAACAGATTTTGAGACACAGTAAAAGAGGGCCCTGGTTACGATTGGAAGGCCACAGGGTCTGAGAAGGTGACGCATCAGGGAGAGCCGAGTACTGGGTGTGAGTGACTTAAGTAGACGGGCTAGAATGTTCCAGGTGGAGAGATACAGAGATGTGAAGAGTTTTAAAAGTGGAGAGAGCTTGTGGGTTTAGGGAGCTGGAAAAAGGTGGATGTGGTGAATTACAAAAGGGGTGAGTGTGACCTGAGGTGGGTCACAGAGGAGGGGCAGACGCTATGCCCTGAAGGAAACTACAGGCCTGTTAACCAGTCCACGCGGTGGGAAACCTTTGGAGCTACAATGAGTATTACTCAAGTATGACGTAGAGTGTGGCTTGGAAACAAAAACACGAGGTTGCTGGAGTCATCCAGGGCGGATGATGGTGGTGTGGACAAGGGCAGAAGCAATGTGCGAGAAAGGCAATCCGGTGGTGCAGGTTGGATTAGAAAATAAATTAAAAAACGTGTGGCTGTGAATTGTGTGGGAAAGTGGAAGAGAAGAACCATTCTAGACTATTCCTTTATTTAAAAAAATTTTTTAATGCTCATTTATTTTTGAGAGACAGAGAAAGAGATCATGAGCAGGGGAGGGGAAGAGAGAGAGGGAGACAGAATCTGAAGCAGGCTCCAGGCTCTGAGCGTAGGTCAATGTGGGGCTCAAACCTACGAACCATGAGATCATGACCTGAGTGGAAGTCTGACTCTCAACCGACTGAGCCAACCAGGCACCCCCAGACTGTTTCTTTTCATATTAGAATCTTAATTCTGTGACAAGACCAGAAACACTTTGAGGCTGGGGACGTGTTTTCTGCTTGATTCGTGCTCTATGCAGCATTCAGATTGCAGAAGGTGGTTAAGAAATACCGATTTGAAATGTGTCGTAGTGGGTTTGCTTAGCATTAGCTCCTCAAGGTTTTCTCATTCTCTTTCCATTTGCTCTGTTTTTGCTTCCTGATCAGAACCTTGCGGGATGAACAGGAAAAAATATGCAGACCTTAACTATCTTTCACCTTAGCACGTGCCAAAGATACCTGACTAGTCCTGCTCTTGGGGTGCCCATCCTACCAGGACTGTCCACACGGTAGCAGTCACTAGCCCTGCTGAGATGATGAACTGAGGGCAGGGTCAGTATGGATTCTGTTTTGCAGAGTCACCGGAGGCAGGGGACTTGACAAGTGGCCTTGTATGCATCTTGCACATTCTCATGCAAGTATCACAGAGAGAGGTGTAGGGCCTGGCTCTGTCCAGTGATCTTCAAAGGAAGCGATGCTCTGTTGTTTTCACTGCCATCTGCATCTCCTGGCCTGTCTCGGGTGGAAGGGCTGTGGGGGAGCTGCCATCATATTGTTCCTCCATCTTGTGGGTGAGCAGCAATGAGTAATGAGCTCTGAGGCCCAAGGGGCCACTCTGGCGGGTACATTGAACTTAGTGGAAGCAATATTTTTTCCCCTGAGAGACCCATTTCAGCCTTCCACGGTCTTCTCCACACAACACGTCCATGTCTAAAGAATCTAAATGCAGAAATTGAATTAGGGAGAGGGTCAGATTCATTTGGAGAAGTGATGAGAAGCTTCTGAGAGGAATCACGGAATGAAAGGCTGCGTAAATGCAGATTGGATTAGCCATCTTGCTGAGTCCAAAAATACCACGGAACTAAGAGGCTTAGTAAAAACACCGAATGCTACTTCAGTGTTAGCGTCAGAGTCTGGGCATGGCTTCACTGGGTCCTCTGCCTCAGGGGTCTCTCCTGGGCTGCAGGAAATGTGTCTGTTGGTTTGTAGTCATGGCCAGCTTAGCCTGGTAAGGTGACACTTGAGAAGGTGCTAGAGAGAAAGCGGGCAGGGTGGGAGCCATGGCCTTTTGTAACCTAATCATAGAAATGTCATCTTACCTCCTTTGCTGGACTGTGTTCACTAGAAGCAAGTCATTACTAGTTCTAGCTCACACTCAAGAAGAGTGTGCAGGAGATGGAGGGCATTGAAGGTCATTGTAGAAGTCTGCCTACCCCACTGACCTTGAATTAGATCTAGTTGCAAATATTAAAGCTGTCATAGCACAGAGAGGGAAGAGAAGGAGTTTCTTTAGTAAGTACCTTCTAGATACTTACCATACATACTTCCATGTACTTCTACGTGGAGAGGACTCCAAAGTGTTACTCTGGTATTGAGCTCTGATTTACGCTCAGATTTCTTTATTTAGGCTCAGAAACAGTCTGGTGGCCAAAAGTGGTTTCTTACTGATTCAAGTTACTTAGTGCTGTTTCTCAAATGTCATGGAGAGCACACATCTTCTACAGGACACTGTTATCTTCAGAAAATCCGATTTTAGGCCCCCACCCACTTCACTCATCCACTACACATATGATTGCTTGAAAATTGCTATCTCCCTGTCTTCCCCCAAACAACTTCCCCAGTCTCTTGTTCTTTCTTTACTTCCACTTCTAGATCACAAAATTCCAGAGAGGAAGACCTGTTGAAGCCCAGAAATGGTCCAGCAATCGCTGAACCCTCTGTGGAGTGTGGACTGAATAGTGGTTTTTAGGCAGGGGAGGAGAAAAGCTGGAAACCCACACACTTTATTATTTCTCATCATATAACGTTCTTTTGGGTGCAGGTTTTATCTCTGTAACCAGACTGCAAGCTCCTTGAAAGCATACTCTTATCTTTTGCTTTCTCGTATTCCTCTGTAGCAAGCGCCGGGCTGAGATGGGACAGGCGGTGCATTTGTGCTGGGCTGTGACACTTTTCCCATCAGACTGAGTGATTAAAAGGGATAAGGTGCCTGAAAGTGCTGTGTAAATTGTAACACTCTATATACATGTCACAGTTGTTATTGTTATTATCGTCACCAGCCTCCTCCTCCTCTTCCTCCTCTAGCGCATCTTTTAGGCACTATCTGAAAAATAAGCCCTTTCATGGATAGATGCTCTGTTGTGACCATTAGAATTTAAGCTCAGCAAAAGAAATGAATCCCTTTCAAAGATACACGGATGCATCAATCTTTTGCTTTGAAATACAGGATTATAAATAGTACACAGTGGGGATATCATATAGTTTGTCATTCATGTTTCCAAATATTATATATATATTTTTTCTGATTATGAAAGCAATCAAGTCCACTGTATAGAATTTAGAAATGAAATGAGAACATAGAATCAATCGCTGTTAACATTTCAGAATACGTATATGTATTTATACATATTTATATGTATGTATGTACTCACATGTACGTAGTAATAGGCATGCTGACCTATGTGTATACGTAGTTATTTATGTTGATTTTATGACTTGCTGAATTAATAGCCAATCATGAGCAATTTATTACATTATTCAATACACTTGAAAATGTTATTTTGTTGGTGACAGAGAATTTCATTCAAATATAAGTAATTACATGTTTCACCGGTTTTTCTACTTTTTGGAGATTTCAGTTTCTGTGTCTTTCATACTTACAAATAATGTTCCCTTAATATTTAGCAAGAAGCTAAACAGTCTACAACTACAGTCTACAAATGTAGTCATTTCCTTTGGACTCTTAAGAGTTGAATTACTAGCTTAACGTTATATATAATCGTTAAAAATATATTTTGTAAGTCTGGCAAAGCATGTCTCTGGAAAGATTGCCAAGTTGCATTTTTCCAGGAGTCTAGAACATGGCCTCTCTTTTCACCCTGAAGTGCATCAAATAGCAACATTTTTAATATTTCTGATGATTTGATAGAAATGTACTTGTGGGATGCCTCTGTGGCTCAGTTGGTTAAGGGTCCAACTCTTGATTTTGACTCAGGTCACGATCTCATGGCTCTCTCTCTCTCCCCTTCCCCTGATCACACACACACTCTCTCACTCTCTCTCTCTCTTTTAAGATAAATAAACTTTAAAAATGTACTTGCATTTTGTTTTAATTGCATTTTTTAAATTACGGAGGTTGAATTTTTTTTCACCATCTGCTTGTTAGCCATTTGTGTGTATTTTTCTGTGAGTGGTTTGTTCATGACTTTTGCTCATTTGACTTTGGATAGGTCTTAATGTTTTCCTTCTTAACTGATAAAGTCTCTTTAATAGCTTATTTTAACCTTTGGGGAATCATATTACAATGATCCTTCAAGCTATTGTTTGCTTTTAAGATTTTGTAGATGATGTTTTTGGCATCTACATAAATTAGTTCCTGCTGTAGAGCTAGCTTGCCATATTCAACTATTTTTCCAAGATTATTAAGCATTGTCGCTTATTTATTTTTGTTTTAAAATATTTCTTATGCACATAAGAAGGTATAAAATATATACACAAAGGATGTGTAAAATAGATGTGTACTGTGTAAAGAATGAAGGTAAAATGAACACTCTCCTTTCTACCACTCCATTTAAGAAAAGGCAGCATGTGGCGAGCCTGAATGGCTCAGTCAGTTAAGTGTCTGACTTCAGCTCAGGTCATGATCTCACGGCTCATGGATTCAAACCCCGTGTTGGATTCTATGCTGACAGTTTGGAGCCTGGAGCCTGCTTCGGATTCTGTGTCTCCCTCTCTGTCTGCACCTCCCCCTGCCTCTCAAAAATAAGCATTAAAAAATTAAAATAAAAGGAAGCAGACCAATAATTACCCTCTCACCATGTGACCTACCTAATGAAATCACTGTCCCGTAGTCCACAAGGGAATCACTCTCCTGATGTGTGGGAATCATTTTCTGCCTCTTCTTCATAACTTTGCAAATACGCCTGTGTTCCTAATCAATACACTGTTTTTCATTTCTCGTATCTGAACCTTACATGATTGTAACCACACTGGGTTTTTTTCTGTCATTTACTCCTTTCATTCAGCAATATGTAGTTCTAAATTGCTTGTGTTGATGCGTGTCACTACAATTTTTGTTCTCTGCAGTATATTGAATATGCCACTGTTTATCTATTCATTATACTCTTAATGGTTATTTGAATTGTTTTCCAGGGTTTTGTTGTTGTTGTTTTGCAATTACAGACAATATTGCTTTGAACAATCTTGCACATGACATGTCTCCTGTTGCAAATTTGCCAAAATGTCTCTGGGGAAATCTAATGAGCCAAACTATTGAGTTCCGGGATAGGAATATGTTCACTTTCACTGGATAAACCTTAAAGTGCATCCTGAAGTAGTTATTTTAGCTTTCTCTTCCCCCAACTATGGAATAAATACCCACTTCTTTTCTTGGACAATACTTAGGATTTCTGACTTCTGAGGTTTGACTTACAGGGTAGATATGAAATAAGTGATTCTATTTATATAGAATAAATAATGTTGCTTATTACTAAATGGGCTAAAGCACATTCCACATGTTTAGGGTGCTGTTTTGTTTTCTGAGAAATAATCAAATTTTTTCTCAGTTTTCAGTTTTCTTTTTTCACTTTTTCTAACTGAATCATGGATACTCTATTTTTATGCAAATTTTTTGGTCATTGTAAATGTTGCAAATATATGCTTTTTATTTATAGCTTGAATTTTTACTCTCTATGATGTACTTTGATAAAATGAAATTCTTGATTTTACACAGATGGGTGTATCAGTCTTTGCCTTTATGGTCTATTTCTTGTGTCTTATTTTAAAAGTCTTTTGTTACCTTCTAACAATTCTACATATTTCCTTGACACACTGGATACCACACTTTGATATGAGATGTGTGGGTGTTCTTGCCACACTGACCATCTCTCTAACATCAACAGAATGTCCTACAACTCAATTCAATTCTGGACTATCTAGCTGGAGTTAGCGTCAGACCCCACCAGCTAAGGGCTTGGTCCCAAAAACTTCTCCCATATCAGACACCAATCACATGTTTGGACCGCCAGTATTTTGGACTGACTGGACATATATCAGTGGTTCCCATAACCCTCTCTTCTTGCTAACTTGTTATGACGCTCACAGAACTCAGGGGAAAGTTTACTTACTTAATTATATCTACTGGCTTGTCAAATAATAAAGCATATGATGAGTTATAAATGAACAGCCAGGTGAAGAAGTACCTAGAGCAAGGTCCAGAAGGGTCCTGTCCCCATTGAGTTGGGGTGTGTCCCCCTCCAGGCATATAGATATGTTGTTCACCAATTAGCTAAGAGATGTAACCAGAACTCAATTTTTGTCTTTAAAATTACTGTGGTATTACTTTTCTCAGCATTCAATAGTCTCTCAAGTTCTGCATCCCTCTCTCTCCCCAACTCTCTCTCCCTCCTCCGTTCCCCCTGGTTCTCCATTAGGATGAACTGAGGGTTGGGGGGGAGGGGGGAGGGGGGGAAGACAGGTGGTGGTGATGGTGGAGGGCACTTGAGGGGAAGAGCACTGGGTGTTGTATGGAAAACAATTTGACAATAAAATATTATGAAAAAAAATAAAATTACTGTGGTATTATTTTTAAACACTGTACTTATTGCTAGGAAATATTACATTAATGCATTCCTAAAATTAAACCACGTTTGTAGTCCTAGCATAAATATTGTTTAGCCGTAGCAAATTATTCTTAGCATCATATTGAATTCTATTTGCTCATATTCTTCTTTAGGAATTTTTTGTGTTCTACATTAGCAATTCTCTTTTGTTTCCTTCATTCAGTTTACATTTTAATTTTTTTATGGTTTTTATTTATTTTTGAGGGACAGAGACAGTGTGAGCAGGGGAGGGTCAAAGAGAGAGGAAGACACAGAATTGAAAGCAGGCTCCAGGCTCTGGCCTGTCAGCATAGAGCCCTTCGCGGGGCTCAACCCCATGAACCACGAGATCATGATCTGAGCCAAAGCCGAATGCTTAATCGATTGAACCACCTGGGTGTCCCTTTATTCAGTTTAATAATTATGACTGTGCCACTTTCACCAAAAGTGTTCAGTGACTACCACCTTTTTTTTTCTGTGCTCTAGGAGAATGACGTGACTTTTTATATTTCAACAGGAAAAGTAACTCACATTGTTTTTTTAAACATGTGTTCATGTGCCCATCTGTCAGGACGGTACAGAGGCTAGGTGTGTTACGAGGATGTATGATTCAGTGACCATCTGACACCCGTAGCTTGATCTGCATTCTGCCTAACAGGATGGCAGACTTTGCAGGCTGACCCCCTGCCTGGGGGCAAAATGGCTGCAGCAATTTCAAGTATCACATTTTCACAGTACACCATTCAGAAGGAGAAAGAGGGCTGGCTTCTAGAAGGTCTCATAAGCTGGAAATATCTCCTTTTGAGAAGTCAATAGAAAATCTGCTCGTATGTTTCATTCTGTTGAATTGAGTCATCTGTACTTTCTGGCCATGGAAATGCCATGAATGGGCTTAGGAACGGGTTACCTGATCCAATTATGATAATAAAGGAACTGTTGGCCCAATTTATTAAAAACAACTGGACCCCTGGCCTGGAAATACTGGTGAGGATGCTTCCCAGGACTTTTGACAGTGAGGGAAGGATGAATAGACAGGGTGTTGGAGAGAGAACTTCAGTGTTCACTAAAATGACTCTAATAATTGAAGGCATCTACCTTTAAAACCATTTAAGCTTCCAGTATGTTTGGACATATTTTTTCCTATTTTCCTGTTTATTGTTCTATTTAGGTTTCCTATGACTTATGAGGTTTTTTTTTGTAATTTAAATGTATTTCAAGGGTATCATTCATTTTTTTCTGTTTTTAAAGATGTTGGCCTACATTTTGTATGGTGTTCTTATATTTTGAATTTCTTATGTGTATCTATTAGCATATCCTTGATTTTCTTTGTGAATAATAATAGTATTGAGAGCTTAATTTGGTTAGGTAATATGAAAAGAACTTTACATATCTTATTTCTATTTCATCTCTTTTTCTTAATTAGATTTATAAGACTTATTATTTTTGGTTTTTATCTATTTTTTTAGAACCAGTTCTTAGATTATATATATCTGCTAGTTCTCATATTTTTCAATAATTAATTTTTGCTGCATTTTAAAATTTCCTCCTTTTTTCCTTGAGGCTGATTTTATATACTTTTTCTAAATATTTGATAATTAAAAAATATTATTTAATAACAAAGTATTAAGGACCTTAATTTGTGTACTTATATTTATTATACAGATTTTAAAAATTTTTAACATTTATTTATTTTTGAGAGACAGAGACAGATCATGAGCAGGGGAGGGGCAGAGAGAGAGGGAGACATAGAATCCAAAGCAGGCTCCAGGCTCTGAGCTGCCAGCACAGACCTCGATGCGGGACATGAACCCACAAACCATGAGATCATGACTTGAGCTGAAGTCGGACACTCAACCAACTGAGCCACCCAGGCTCCCCTATTAGGCAGATTTATAATATTTGCATTTAAGATAGTTTCTAAGTACCTTACTAGTTACGCTTTTAGTCTTTGGCTTGATAGGCTCATAGAATAGCACCTTTCAATTTCTGTGGTTAGGGCTTTGTAGAGTTATTTTTGAAAGTTCTACACTGCCGAATCTTAAACAAATAATATTAGTCTATACAATGTCTAATTTGTGGAACTCACTGCAGGTTTGTGTCCCAATAAACACATTTTTAAAAGACTATTCCTTTCAGGCTTAAAAAGAGAAAATAATTTTTTAGTGTGTGCTAAATACAGTTCACTATATGTCTCCTTATACACTGTTGTTAATTATGTCCAGTCATTGATATCCGTGTATATTTTTGATAACTTTATCCATTATACAGTGAAAGGAAGGAATTACAGCAACCCCAGTTTTATTTCTTTCACATTCTTAATTTTATTTTGACAAATAATCATTTCAGTAAATACTTTATTTCCTAAGTAATATATGAACACACATTTACATAATCAGCAGCCAGCTCAAGAATTAAGAGTATTGATATTTCGGTCTCATGGTTCCTTCCAGTCACTAACCCCTACACATCACTGAGATTCTTAATTTCTAACAGCAGAAGGAAGCTCTGTGTGTCTTGTAGTGTCTTTTTTTTTAAATGTTTTTTTTTTAAATGTATTTTTGAAAGACAGAGAGAGACAGAGTGAGCAGGGGAGGATCAGAGAGAGAGGGAGTCACAGAATCTGAAGCAGGCTCCAGGTCTGAGCTAGCTGTTGGCACAGAGCCCGATGCGGGGCTTGAACCCACGAACTATGAGATCATGACCTGAGCTGAAGCCAGACACTTAACTGACCGAGCCACCCAGGTGCC
>NC_043708.1:132024780-132040428 GCF_006229205.1 Suricata suricatta
AAAATAAGCCAATCAGAGAATGACAAATACCATATGATTTCACTCATGTGTGGAATTTATTAACAAAAAGATGCACATATGGGAGGGGGGCATAGAGAGGAGAGAGAGAAATAAACCACAAGAGACTGTTAAGGATAGAAAAAAAACTGAAGGTTGATTGAGGGAGGTGGGTGGGAGATAGACGAGAAGTATTATTGAGTGATGGGAATTAAAGGAGGCACTTGTGATGAGCACTGAATGTTGTGTGTAAGTGAAGAATCACTGAATTCTACTCCTGAAACCAATACCGCACTGTATGTTAACTAAGTAAAATTAAAAAATAAAGAAGTGGGGCCCCTGGGTGGTTCAGTTGGTGAAGGGTAGGACTCCAGATTTTTGGCTCAGGTCATTATTTCATAGCTCTTGAGTTTGAGCCCCACATCGGGATCTGTGCTGACAGCTCAGAGCCTGGAGTCTGCTTTGGATTTGGTGTCTCCATCTCTCTCTGCCCCTTCCCTGTTCAAACTCTGTCTCTCTCAAAAATAAATATTTTTTAAAAAACTCTTAAAAAATAAAGGCGTAATGATATCATTTTGTACACTGATAGAAATGATCTAGTAAAGGAGAAAAACTGGTGATACAGAAGAAGGAGGCAAGGATTTCTGGATGGATGTCTTTGAGTGGGGATGAAGAGAGGGACTCTAATGGGGACATGGAGGGATTAGCCTTGGAGAAGGTCATAGATAGTTTATTAATATACCATGAGAGAGGCAGCATGTATAAAAAGAGATTCTAGAAGATTGGTAGAAGAGACTTTGAGAGTTTTTGGAAGATCTTCTTTGATTACTTCAATTTTGTCAGGGAAGTTGTTGGAAAGATTTTCAACTGGGAAGAAGATGGGTAAAGAATTGACAGAGGTTTCAGGAGAAAGGAAAAGGTGAGAAATGGTTCAGCAAGAGTTTGAACAAAACAAAAATGAGCAGGAGAAGCATACTGTGATCATGTGGCAGCATTGAGGGTGCACTAGAAATTTTTGCTCCTGAATTTAAAGTGATACCAGTCAGAAGGTAGTGTGTCTTCCTTTCCTTCACTCAATTACCTGAAGGGAAGCAGGTGTGAAATACGTGGTAAGAAAATGAGAACTGAAAACACACGCAAGTGAGTGATTATAATAGGTGATCATAGAATTTAGAGCAGGTAAGGGAAAATATGGATATTCACAATTAACACTTGGTTGCCATTTCCTTCTGTCTTCTTTTATTTTCCTGTGCAGGATAATTTGGATTTTTTAAATAGTAACAATGATTCTGGATTGTGTCTTTAAGCATACTTTGTTTTTCCAAAAGGCTATAGTGTATGTACTTAGTCTTCTTTGGGGGCTTTTATTTTGTGAGAGAGACTGAGATTTTTTCTCAAATAGACTCCCATTCTTTAATAGTAATAGGATCCTTTTCTCCAGTTTTTGGCTGGGTACATAGCAGTGAAATAAAGACTGTTTGCCGGCTTCCTTGTAGATAAGTATGGCCACGTGACCATTTTGGGCCAATCAGAGGAAAGTACAAGACGTGTGAATCATCTGGGACCATAACCTTGATGATAGAAGCTGCATAAATCTCTGCTTTAAAGAAACTTGGTCTCTGAAGCCATGTATATGGGGGGTAATATCAAAACAAGGGTGAGAGGAAATTAACATCCTTTATAAACAAACCAGTGTTCCTGTGGGCTTGGGGACACTCACAAATGAATTGCAGCCATCCCAGAGTACAAAAGTATAGGATACCTTTTTTTGTTTGTTTTGGTAGAGAAAGAGAGACAGACAGACAGAAACTTCAACAGGCTCCACATTCAGTGCAGAGCCCAACAGGGGGCTCGATCCCACTACCCTGAGATCAAGACCTGAGCTGAAATCAAAAGTCTGACACTTAACCCACTGAGCAACCAGGTGCCCCAGTATACCCTTTTCTTATAGGTTGAGCATCCTATTTCTTGCTTCTCTTTAGCCCACATGAGATTATCTGAAAATAAGAGCAATACAAAAAGGCATTACTTTTAAAAAAGCAAAGGAAAAATACCTGAATTTAAAGCAAGATGCCTGTGAAGGTCAGATCTGTGGCCCTCCAATAACTAACAATGAATCACAGATTGGCAGGCATACAGCATCAGCACACTATCTAGATTCTTCTTTCCCAAACTCCCTCATCTCTCAGATCTTATGGAGGCTGAATATAGGTGCTTGTAAAATTTTCTGTAGCCTACAGCTAGTCTTAACCATGCCGTTCTCTGCCAAGGACAAATCCCAAATAACTCTGATTTGGGGATTTCATTGACTTCACAGTTCATTGACAGAGCAGTGATTCTTGAAAAACCCTGTAGTTACTGAATCCCCTAGCTCTTCTTGGTTCAAATCCTCAAATTGGCTTGCTTCTGAGAAGGGAATTCTGATATTACTCTCTCATGTTATCTTCAAGACTTCCTTTCTTATATTTTCTCTATCCCTCCAACAAATAACTCAATTAAGTAGTTCTCAGCTTTTAGTGAGCATGAAGTCATCTTGTTAAAAATGCATCTTATCAGACCACAGACTCAGGGTTCCCGATTTGGGGGATCCGGTGGTGAGGACCAGGATTATTCCTTTTTAACCAGTGTCATCCCATGGCTCTGATGTGGTCACTGCATGGATCCCAGTTTGAGAAATTGCACAGAGACCTTCATGGGTCTTGACAGTCTCCAGTTCAACTCTCTGATTGCTTGGAACAGGTCACTGTGGGAGATGCCCTAACGAAAGAATGATCATCACTATCTTTCCCCATTCGTTCCCCAGTATGGTAAAAGAGAAATCTCTACCCAAAGAGAAACATGGACACCTGTGCTTAAACCCAAGCGTGCTTTCGATTTAAATGTTATTTGAGAATCAAAAGATTGGCAGGAAATACTTAGAGGCAAACCAGGTCCCTCTTGTCTCTTGCGCAACCCAAGCAACATGGGGACTTGAAGCAGCTGTGACATGACTTCCACTTAGCGAAAGAGGGAATAAAATCAATGCCTATTTCTGTGGTTTCTTATAGAGAAGCACATGGATATGTCTTCTAATTTCTTTGTTGTTGCTGAAGATCTAAAGATAAGAACCGGGCTTTAATGTTGGAAGATGAAAAAATATATACTTTTTTTTTCTGACTCCTGGAGGTTTTTTTTATCCTCCATGGCTTAAAACTTCTAGAAAGACATTGTCCCAGGATCAATATAAACACACTGAGATGTGGCTTAAGTGCTCCATATTTCACAGCTATGTGTGTTCCCACCACAGGCTGTAGATGGATGCATTTGTCAGGGTAAGACCTCCCTGAAATAAGGCTCAACTGACTAATTTGCTTTCCTTTCTTAAAAATCTGCCCATTTCAATTTCTGGGATCTCATTCGGATGGAATTAAATGAATTATAATCATTGTGTTGGAAATTTTCTCTTTGAATTCTATGAATATCTTCATTACATCTCCCTAATGTGTTTGCACATCCCCCCCCCACTTTAGCTTGTGTAAAGCAGTGATATAAACAGGTGCGCCCCCCCCCCACCTTACCAAGGACATTTGGCCATATCTGGAGACAGATATATGGGGTTGTCCTAACTAGGCAGGGGCATTAACTGGCATCGAGTGGGTAGATGCCAGAGATGTCGCTAAACATCCTGTAATGCATAGGACAGTCCCACAACAAGGATTTTCCTGTCCAAATGTCAACAGTGCTGAGGTAGAGAATCCTTGCTGTAGAGCCTTATAATGAGTTTATCCCTGAGAATGTATATTCATTTTATTTTCATGAAAAGCTAATTCACCCATCAACCAGCTGGGATATTGCCAAGTAGCCTTTTTGCATTGTCCTCTCATAATCCCCTCAACTGAATAGCAAGATGAGTTAAATCAGCACAAATACCCCAGGGGATCATGATTTACAAATAAGGAATAGCTCTGGCGTGGAGGGCTCCTTCCACATCTATTCAGTGACCTCATCTTAAATTATGGTACACAGGCTGTGATTTTTTTGTGTCTTTTCATTTCCCCCTTCCTTGCCCAGAGCACTGGAAGTCGACTTCTGCTCCAATTCTGTAATATCACAAAGCTTCCCTCTCCCTATGTTATTCTCAAGGCCTACCAGGACTTGTTGTGTTCAGGCAAATAAACACGCTACCAATAATCCAATAAAACCTTTACAGACATCGGATATAAACCATAGCGAAGAGCAGTGCACGATCTATAACTGCTTGCTTCGTTTTTATAAACCTCACACTTGAGCCCGGAAAGCAACACAAATCAAAGCTAATAAAAGCACCAGGTTTCCCCTTCTTGTTCCTAATGGGTTAATTCACCCTATGCATGCCACCCTTCTAGTGGCTGCTCCCACATGGAGCAGATCCATGGAAGACGTACAAGCCAACACACCGAGTATAAGGGCGGAGGAACCCATTTCATGCACATCTTTAATCATGATGACTTTCCCCTCTGCTGCTGCGTAC
Organism: Suricata suricatta; assembly: GCF_006229205.1. Taxonomy (NCBI): domain Eukaryota; kingdom Metazoa; phylum Chordata; class Mammalia; order Carnivora; family Herpestidae; genus Suricata; species Suricata suricatta. The sequence goes on from NC_043708.1 coordinate 132,029,267, forward strand.
CTGCAGATGGATAAGTGCACCAGCCAATGTCTCATGCTCGCAGACACAGAACACAAAACAAAACTCAATCCTGGAGCTCATTTTTTTTCCAGCTGTGTTTCCCAGCTCTTACTTTATGAGGGAGATGCAATTAGTCTCTGCTGTAAATGAAAACAGATTAGAACTGATGAGTGTGAGTTGTTTAATAAACAGCTTGCCCCGAAGCAGAGTAAGAGGAGACCGCAGTTTGAATGTTGGTCCTTTCATGGGGAAAACTTCATCATCAGCAGAGTGGCAACGGGGTTTTGCTGATAAGCAAACAGGTGCGCCCCCCCCCCACCTTGCCACTTCTGCACCAGAGTCTCAGATACGTCTAGCGACCAAATGGGTGACACATATGAGTGAATGAAGAATATGAGGACAACGTGGTTAGGGGGTCTTTGGTCACCTAGACGTATGCCCCACTTACTGTCCTCTCCCCTCTCCCAACCGCTCTGCCTAATTGTCAGCAAGTAAAAATGTGTCTTTAGATCTTCCCATTTTTCACAGATAGGAGATACATACTTATTTTAACATAAAAGCTTCCCATTTTTATAACATGGTGATATAATTTTGTTTAGAAAAATATTGTGTGGACCAAAACACAAACTAAAATATATCTGTGGGCTGGATCCAGCCATCAGCCCCATTTTTGCCTATTGTCTTGTTTTCAGTGTCTCTCCCTTGAAAAGAACTAGTTTACAATGGTCGTTAGTCCTAGGACCCTGATCAAGGCTGTATAGAGCACATCATAGTGGCTTTTTAAAAACTTTCATACTAGGGACCCTAATGTATTTCTAGAAGGTGGCCAGTGGTGGGTGTCGGGGTACCCTGTTGGCACCCTCTTTCATTTCATGCCTTCTCTGGATGTCGCTAAAGCTTTCTTTTGGGGAGGCCTGTGGTCATTGACCTCCCAGCCCCCTTCACAGTAAGACCTTCCTGATGTCCTGGCCTTGCCAAGTCAGCCAGCCGTGGAGAAACAAAGATTACACACAGTCTTCCCTTGACTAAATATGCTAGGAACCATCAAAATCAGATAAAAGCTTCGTATTAGCTGTGGGCACCAAAAGATGGCTGCTCTGGAATCTCTCTTGATCTGGTTTTGCTCTGTTGGAATGAAATGTCTTCTCAACGGCTCCTACGTCTCAGAGCAGCATTGCAGTAAAGCAGCTGAGGATGGCTTGTACTGATCAGAATTCATGGCCATGGCCTGCCAGGAAAGGTGGCGAATTCATCTGTAAGGGAAGGTACAGGAAGGGTGACAAGGGGAAAAGGATTATTGGATCAACTGGTATAGTCATTCCGGATGCATCCAGTGAGACAAATCTGGAGCTGATCTCAATCTCTGGAAAGGCATTCTTCCTCGTGAAGATTATTAGCAAGGAGATACAGGTGTTCAGGGAATGCAAACAAGGCTTCTCTCATTTCTCTTTGAATTGTGAATCCCTATTAGCAACCTGGTCTCCCACTGTTCCTCAACAGTTGGAGCAAAGCCAAGTGCACAGTGGGAAGGTAGAAATTGGACTAACAATTAACTACCATGTATGCAATGATGTCTTCACTAGTAAGCATTTGGGGGAACTATATAAACATGTAAAGAATGTTTAAGTTTCTCCAAACTAACACTGAGAAGTAGGTCATCCATGTTTCCCCTTTATTTTCCTTTCCTTTTTCTCTCCTCTCCATCCTCCACCTCTGACCTAAATATTTGGTAAGAATCTGCTATTATGCACAATTCTGGAGACATCTACCTTCTAGGAGGGGGTTCCCTTATCAGCTTCAAAAAGAACACACCCCATTTGGAAAATCAGAAAGGGCACTTGTGTGTTGTTAGGTGTTCAGTCACTGTTGCTGCTGCCATTATTCTCAATATTGTTCCTTGGGAGAGGGAAGTCATTGTTAGCTTATAGACAGGCCAGGAAACACATCAAGAAGGTATATAGTTTGGATAGTTAGGAAGAGAGGTAGTTAGTAGAGAGTTGGGGCTGGGTTGAAATAAACATTGTAAGGATTGTCTGGCTGTGGGTTTAGGAATGTTGTGGCTTGCAGTAGGAGGTTCTTATGGAGATAGTGTGGTACAGAAAGACTAGTGGATAACCCAAAGAGTGGGTGAGTTATTTCACCTTCCTGAGCATCTGTAAAATAGGGATAATGTTTACCTCCATTGAGCTGTTATATATTATGTGACATGTTATAAATTACAGATCATATACTTTATTATAATGTTATATATTATAAATGCAATTAAGTAAAATAAATAGAATAATGTACAGAGCATGAAACAAGATACATGACCCTTTTTTACACTCTTAATGGAATAGATCAAATCATGGAGGTATTTGCTTGTTGAGCTTGGGTATTTTTCTGCCAGCGTTTGGTGACAGCAGTGTGACTTATCAGAAGCTCTCATTCTATATTAAATACTCATAAACTGCTTTCAACCATTTTACAATTGGGAGAGGGTAAAGAACTATGTCCAACATTCAAACTTACTTTAATAATTTGACATTTCTATTAATTTGAGTATGACCAGGGGCATCTGGGTGGCTCAGTCAGTTGAGCATCTGACTTTGGCTCAGGTCACGATCTCATTGTTCATGAGTTTGAGCCCCATGTTGGGCTCTGTGCTATCAGCCCAGAACCCAGAGCTTGCTTCCGATTCCTTGTTTCCCTCTGTATCTGCCCCTCCCCTGCTCTTGCTCTTTCTCTCAAAAAAAATTAAAAATAAAAAAAATTGAGTATGATCAGCATTTCTAGAAAGAAAGAATATGCTAACAAAATTAATAGTGTTTTAAAAAGTGTATAGATATCATCCTGAAGCTTTGGCGGTGGAGGGGGGGGTGGGGGGAGATTGTTTACATTATTTAGGAGAACAACTTCACCACTAATGTGATATTCTGTATTTCTAAAGGAAATAACTTCTTTGACACTCACTGAGATCCTAATTATGAATCACGCTTGGCTGCTTATTGGAAGGAGTGTCTAGTGGATCTCCACACAGCCAGCTTTGATAGTCTGATAGCATTTCTAAGTCCATTATGTACCAAAAAGTAATAAAATATCTCTTAAAACATGGGATGGTTCTGATTTGACTGACCATTGACCTCTGTAGCCTGTTTCCTGTTATTCTGTTCATAAATATACAGACTTTCAAATTCAGTCTAAACAAATGCATACTGACTGGGGACACCTTGGAGACCCCTGTCTTGAGAGACAGACCCTGATCTCATGATTCCACTTTTATATGAATTTTACAATCCTTGGTGACTCCTGGAATTTCTCCATTCCCTCTTTCTCCGACTGCAGCCTCTGTGGAGCCCTTTCCCTACCTTCCCTGAGAGCCCCATGTTCTGCACTGTTGACCGTTCAGTAGAGAATGCTGGAAATAGGAAATGAGGTAGGAAGCTGAAGAGGGCTTTTGTAACATAAGCCTTAGTATCCTGCCTTTGTATTTCTGAGTGTTTTTAGTAATAAAATGTTCTCAGGCTCTTATGCCTATTAGAAAGGTCCTCTCATTCACAAAAGCCCTACGTCTTGGACAGAGTAAGAAGAACAGAGGTGGGAGATCCCACCTTTCCCCACGAAACGCAAGTCAACCGAGAGTAGTTTTTATGTCAGATTTTGTTTTCTCCTCTCCCTCTGTAGGATTCTATTTTCTTTTCTCTTTCTTTTCCCTGTTCTCCCAACTCTCTGTCCTCCCTCAGCCATGCTGGTTCCCTGACCTTGACCTTACATCTCTCTTCAAAATCAGCTGGTTCCTCTCATACCAACTGTTGCTGCCTTGGAGACCCCCATCCTACTCATTTATCAGTTTGATTTCATTTGCTAATATGCTCAACCCTCCCTCCTAGCCACTTTACTAAGCCCTAAGCACCCTTTCCTCTGGTCCCTGAGAGGTAGGTCAAGAAAGGGCAGCTGATCTAGGAAGCCAACTACTAAGTTCCAAAGGCCAATAGTTCCTCTGACCAGTTGTGGGTTTTGTTTGTTTCAGTTTTTTTTTTTTTTTGCCCTAGGAAGTGCTTGCTGCTTCTTGACTCAAGTTTTCTTCACTTCAGGAGAGTTCCTGATTAGTATTCTGAAACAGCCTTCTCTGATGGCATTAGTGGGGGACCAGGCTGTCAATTTATTTATACCCAGCCTCAGGGCAGAACTACCTTGCATGTGTAAAGCTATTGAGGTGCAGAAAATACTGTGTGTGTGTATATATGTATATATACATATCGACTAGAGGTGGCGTTTAGAGTGGAAATCCATTGCCCCATGGGTTGGAAAAGTGACTAACAGTAGGATATAAAAATGCCAGAGAAAGACTTGGTGTTATTGCTAAATGCAGGTCACTTTTTCAAATTTGTAGTTAATGAATTTTGTGCTGTATGGGTAATCACGGTGTTATCTGTGTGGATTTGTTCTTCCCAAATTTGTCCAAACTTAGGTGGCCTGGTCTCGCATCATAGGAAAGGATACATCTTTGTTAAGTCTCCTACCTCTAGTATGGATATAACGGGCCAGTGGCCTGGGGCACATCTCAAAGGAAAATAGGGAGTGAGGGTTCTGGTGGACAAGCACGATGATGTCCTGGTGGGCAGCACCCTGGTCACAGGCTCAGGGGTCCTGCTCAGTGAATAATTCAGAAATAATCCTATCTTAATCCACCCTCAACCTGTTCTTTAGGATTTAACTATATCTATCTAGTCATATACATATACAACTATATATATCTATACTGTCATCTATCAAACTGTAGGGGCTCAGGACATGCCCCAACATGGCCACCTTGGCATAAAGATTGTTTTGAGTTGGAAGTAAACAAAACCCACCAGATGCTGGAAAAGTTCTCTGCCTCCTCCTCAGCTGCCTAAACAGGAGAGCCTGTAACAGGAAGAAAGCTACTAACAGAGACTCCCCTTTACCTATAGAACTTACCTGCATAATAGGACCACCTTGTGTTTTCTAAACATCTCTTTTCAACTTCTTGCTAATGAGCTTTCTCTCTTGTGTGTCCTCAGACCCTACTCCCCTCCTTAGCTCATAGAAGCTTTATGTTGCCCCACCATCTTTGGAATTTCCATGTCAGTGTGGACTCCCCATGCATACACCTGTTACATTTGATTTTCTCCTATTAATCTGCCTCATGTCTATTTGTTTCTAAATCGAGCTTAAGGGGCCACAGGGAAGAAGAAGGTCTTCCTTCTATGCTTCCATTCCTCTATGTATCTATCTATGTGCCTCGTTTGTAAATGTCTATAGTATGTTTATTCATAAGATGAAAGGACATAACCAGCATAATTATCTCAGCTGTGTTAGATTCTCTTTTATGTATTCTCCTGTTCTGTTATCTGCATTTTTTGGCTATAGCATTTTTAAAGCTATGATAAAGCAATTATTAATGTAACTGGTGTATACCAAGTTCCATAAGGGAGCAGGAGTTGTGTCCTCAGCCTGAGAATAATGTAACAGTGTTTATCACTTGGCAGGAATTTACTGTATGTTTTTGAAAGAATGACTGGAAAATTTTAATGTCCGTTAAGTCTGAGTATGAATGAGCCCTATTATAGTTTTGTTTGTGTCTGTGACTAATAGACACTGACATCCTATTAGTCTCTTTTGATTCTTGACTAAACAATACGATTCTGTAACATCCCAGATGCTTATATCATGAATTATTGTTACTCATTTGGATTTTTTATAGATGTCTCACAAAATAAGAGTGAAGGTCCCATTTTACAGCTGTAACTCTTGAGTCTCCTGGACTTTGGTTCCAAGCAATACTCCTCATTCGTAGACTGACTCTTACCTGGAAACATAGGTCTTGACCTTTCCCAGGATTGTCTGATCCAAAGATCATGTGGGGGTGTAGATGCAGGAAACTCCCAGGCAGAGCCCTAGGCTGGCATACGTTTCTGACGCGTGCCTCATCACCCCCACTAATCTAGTAATCACTTGGCCATGTGCTTGGGGGTTGATTTTTAAAATGTGGTCACAGAAGCACTAAGGAGAGCAGCTCTCCATGTGGGTGGGGTGAGGTGAATCACAGAATATCAGAACTTGGAGAAGCATTGCCATTGGCCATTGGACCTCACTTCCAAGGGTATCTTACAGATGTGGTAACTGAAGCGTGGAGAGATAATAGAAATACCTAAAATGACACACAGAGGCTCCCCCCACCCCACACACATGAAATTTTGATGACACCAGAATTACAATCCAGGTTCTCTTATTGCTAGTGTAACACAATTTTGATTGAGAATTCTCCTAGTTTTTGGAGTTTGCAGCTAGTAGTTTGAAGTAAGAATCATGAAAACACTCTACATTCAATAAAAAATGGACACAAACAAACATAAAAAGAACAAACAAATCAAAAACACGTTGAACAGATTCTTACTAAGAGCCTAGTGGTCCTTATACCACATCCTACTCAAAAATACAGGGAGGGAGACTGAGAAGGCAGGGTTGGGAGAATTGTCATCAACAGCCTCACCGAAGCCAGGCTCATCCTGTGTCCTCTGTCCTCTGTCCTTAGACACAGAGGTAGCTAAGAGCTGCAAAGTAGTTGGCGGTGGAAACCGAAGATGGCTACAAAGAGGACAGATAGGACTTTGTTTTCTGGCTGGCTGGCTGCCTGTTGAGATCCAGACCCTGTAGAGTTGACCTATACTGAAGAATTTGGGAGCTGAGGGCTGGATGGTTGCTGGAGGCTGAGCTGGCAGGGGACTTATACCACCCCCCATTCCTCTTTACACCTCTCCCCAAAGAGAAGACAGATGTCTGTTGGCTCCGTCTTGACATCTAGTTCTTAAACTCTGCTAGGCAGGAATTTCAGATCTGGGCTCAGAATTGCATGTTCTTCAGTTAGCACCATTTCACAGAAGATTGCTGTTGGCTCACTGCCTATTTTCAGCGTTTTTATTACTATTTTTTGCAGTATCTAGATGGGAGACTTTAGGGTTACAGACTTTCCAGTGAAAGAGATCCCAAGGCTGTGCCTAAGCCAACATAAACGTCTCTACTATGTGGGATTCAACCCTAAGTAATCTGTCGTAGTACTCACTAACAGTATATTGAAGACCTGAAAGAATAAGCAAAGCATAATGAATGAATGAATAAGTGAATGAGTGAATGAACAAATGAACCCTAACAGGAACACATCCTACAATGTTTACATCAGTGAAGAACCTGATACTTAAACTGTCCATAAAAGGTCCGTGTGCTATTGTTGTTACCACATGGATTCAGAGCCAGACAATCTGCAGTTCAAATCCCAGTCTGCTACTTACCAACTGGATTATCTTTGACCAGATATGTGATTGCTCTATGCCTTTGTCCTCTCCGCAGTGAAATGGAGATGTTAACATCATCCTTTATAGGATGGTGAGAATTGGAGATAATGCCTAGAAGGTTCTAAGCAAAATACCTGATAGATGATGTTCAGTAGAAGCCTCTCTATTTATTCAGCAAATTGATCAATGTTTAATCAATCCCAGATCTGAGTAAGGGAGCAGGCATAAACACATTCATAGGGCAAAACCTGTTTCCTTAAGAAGTGCACAGTGTACCTGAGTGAAGAAGAAATATAAAATGGCCCTACCTGAGGGACTTAGTTTGTAAACTAAGGAAATGATTAATAAGGCTCCCCTTTTGGAGTATTCAAAATACTCTATGTTGTCCTTCTGTGCATGCTTTAAAATGTAACACTTAGAAATGTATTTGTCCATATAGTCATCATCTTTTTTTATGTTTATTTATTTTTGAGAGGGAGAGACAGACAGACGAACACCAAGTATGAGCAGGGGAGAGGCAGAGAGAGAGAGAGAGAGACAGAATCTGAAGCAGGCTCCAGGCTCTGAGTTGTCAGCACAGAGCCTGACATGGGGCTCCAACTCACAAATGGTGAGATCATGAGCTGAGCTGAAGTCAGATGCTTAACCAACTGAGCCACCTGGGTGCCATTATCATCTTTTTTTGTTTTAAGAAAGGAAGTAGATTTTTTTATTATAGGAGATAAAGAGAATGAAAAGCGAATTAAAAGGAGCTGAATCTCCAAGTGCCTTCATGGATCCTGAGCTGTCAGCACAAGGGCTGTGTCCATGGCTCAAGGAGCAGTTGTTAGAGATGAACCATTGTTAGTGCAGTCACCCTGAACAGCATTAGAGTCTTACTTTCATCTGACCAGATGCTATGGTCCTCCATATGATCTGTTACTGCATTTTTCATAAGTAAGTTGTGCAAGAAACTGGGAAAATCAGGCGAAGCCCTTAACTCTTATATAGAAAATCCAAAATGTTAGAGTGGACCCATAGTGTAAATAGGAGTTAAAATTACCACTGAAGTTCCTAAGTATGTATGCTGCCAAATACTAAAGAGAGTGGCTGGGATTAAAAAAAAAAAAAAAGAATTTCAAAGAAAATCTGTACAATCAAATGCCATAACCTTTGAACCTGTTAGCCAGAACAAGAATGTAGAGAGTGTCGAAAGAGGGTTGGTGAGTATAAAATTGTATTATAGATTCCATCCCACCTTCTCACCCCTGCCCTAAGCCTGGAGGAGCAGCTTCAATGGGAGCACTATTGAAATCTGGGAGCCGTAGTGGATCGGGGTTGGATTCCCACCCTGGTAATCTAGGGAATAAGCAGTATGTTGAAGAATTGCATTGATGATGGATCAGACAAGACACAACAGGGAGACAGCAAGGGGCTCCATCCAATGGAGCCATCTAGAGTGATAGAGGAACACCGACCATGATTTGGGAGATAAGAGTGTTCTGTAGGGACTGCACAGCCGGGTATCAAGCAGCCACATGCGACAGACATCTATCTGCCTGTGCCAAGGAAATGGGAAGTGAGAAAACCCCTTGATAGGACCTCCCAAAGAACAGCAGTTGCATATCTGGCCCCACATGGCCTCCCCATCAGAGGGTAACTGCACCTGCCATATGGGACTGGATCTTTCCCTCTTATGACCTCTCCTTGCCTCTAACCTGAAGGACCGAAATAGCAATAAATGAGTTGGAAGAAAGTGAGAGCTCATACTTCCCTCTCTAAATCCAGGCCTCATTCAAGCTTCCAGTTCACTACCAACCCCGACTAGGAGAGCCTTGCCTTTGAATGAAGATGAAAATATCTGCATACTTCACGGGTAGTTGTAATTTGAACTTCTGTCACGGAAGAGCTAAAAGTCATATTCTGCCTAGAAGTTCATTCCAGAGCAAGACGAGGAGTACGTTCAGTGAATAAATCTGGAAGGATGTAATGCCAAGCATCATGCAGGTCCAGAGAATGAATTACGGTCATAATCCTCTTGTATAAGCAGGACGCATATTGGTTGATTGTCCTACACAGAAAACAAAGGGAGATGTTTATGAAAGCAGAAGGAAGCTAGGGTTTTTTAATGAAGAAAATGCCCTGCCTCTTTTATTCCTAATCCCGCCTTTCTTGCCCCCTGCCCTCAAGAAGGTCAAAGAAAACCTGACGATTTCCAGATTCCTGATTTTTTTTCCCAGAGTTTACCTGTTCTCTGTCTCATTTCTTCCAGTCCCAAACCTCCAATGAATGTAATAATAAGAAATGTTAAGACTTGATGCTATTTTATTTAAGATTTTATTTATTTGAGAGAGTGAGTGAGTTAGCAGGGAAGGTGCAGAGACAGGGAGAGAAGGAGAGAGAGAATCCCAAGCAGGCTCCACGCTATCAGTGCAGAGTTTGGCATGGGGCTCGAACCCACAAAACCATGAGATCATGACCCGAGCAGAAATCAAGAGTCAGATGCTCAACTGACTGAGCCACCCATGTGCCCACTGGTGCTCTTTTATTAATGGATATTACTATAAAGGGTTATTAGCAACAGGCATCTGAGCATTGTCTGATTGACAGAGGGGATGATATGAAGCCGGAAGACCTGTGGTATTCTTTAAATCAGACCGCGTCGAGGTCCAGGAATCTGAAGGTAAAGGTGCTGCCGTCTGGACCAGCTGAGGGATCCGGAACATCCCCAGCCACGTGCCCGGCGTCTGAGTTCTCCCTCCCTGCACAGTCAGCTGCCTTCTGTGTGGAACTTGAGCAGCACGCTCCCCTCTCCTGCTACCTGCTGCTGCATCTTGAACTTCTAAGTCTCCTTCACTGACAATGCATCCCCGTTCTTTTGCCTACAGCAGGCTCTAACGTGAACACTTCCCTGTATGTAAGAAACGAGACAGCTAAAGGAGGCTGGAGACAGGAGGGGAGAAGACAGGGCTGATTGGAAAGAGTTCCATTAAAAAATAAAACATTTTGAAGTGAACAAAGCCTGCTAATACGTGTCCTCTTGCTGTGGGTTCCAGCTGTTTCCTTCTGAGCACTTGGGTATCAAAGCCGCACTGGCCTCCAGTAGGACTGTTTGCTCTGCTGCCAGACCAATTACAGCCTGACAGTGCTCAGCTCTGCTACTGTTTCTGTTACTATTATTATTACTCCTCTGCTCATGGATTCTGGAGGCCGCCCTGCACAGAAGCAAACCCAGGGGGATCACAAAGCCACAGGCACACTGTTTGCAGTCACCACGCAGCGGCTCACAGATTGATACGGATTTAACATGTTCCCTTTATCTGGTAAGCAGAGCCAGGGATGTTTAGACTCCCATCCCACAGGAAAGAGAGGGTTCCCTGCAGAAAATGTCAGCCTACCACTCTAGGCAGCGAACTGGGCGGGGTAGAAGGAGATAGCCTCTTCATTTTCATCTGGAAAGCTCTGCATGTGTCACTGGACCAGGGGCCTCCTGCCTATAATCTGGGCTGAGAGGCATATTCAAGGCCTAACAGTTTGGGTGCTGGAATTGCAGCTCTGGACTTGGTCAGTGGTCTGCATGCAGCAACAATTGTTTTTCTGAAATACGTTTATGAAGCAAACAAATTTTCATTATTGTTGCATGTATGTTTTTACATGCCGCATTTACACATACTCTATCACATATCAACTTTTCAAAAAAATTAAATGTTTAATTTATTTTTGAGAGAGCGAGTGTGAGGATCAGGGGAGGGATGGAGAGAGACGGGGACAGAAGATACAAAGTGGGCTCTGCACGGGATGCCTGGGTGGCTCAGTCAGTTAAGCGTCTGACGTTGACTCAGGTCATGATCTCCCGGTTCAGGGGTTTGAGCCCCGTGTCAGGTTCTG
>NC_043708.1:132040528-132048090 GCF_006229205.1 Suricata suricatta
GTGGGCTCTGCACTGACAGCAGTAAGTCCGATGTGGAACTCGAACTCATAAACTGTAAAATCAGACCTGAGCGAAGTTGGATGCTCAACCAACTGAGCCACCCAGGCGCCCCCCTATCAACTTTTCAAATATGTTTGCAGTTTGGTAGGCATGATTTGCCAAAAAAGACAGCAAATTTTTAGAAGGATTCAGACATAGTCTTTTTGTTCCTTCACGTTAATTGTATTAATCAATGCTGTTGATAAAATTTTCTTACTGATTTTTTGAGTTCAAACTTTTTAAAATTTACCATTATTTCTTAATTTACTTATCAACCCAGTATGAGAGTTTTATGGAGAAATCTCATTGCTTTTAAGCCCTGAATGATGGTATTTCTCTGCGTTTGGTCAGGCCTCATTTGCTGACTGAATATAAAGTTGTTATATTGCTTTTGGTCAGATATTATCTTCTGGATGATCACATTCAACTCCTAGTCACACATAAATCTTCAGGCCCTAATGGATTTTAGCCCCTCTTTTTGTTTATATTTGTTGTCTTCATTCTCTGTCCCTCTCCAAAGTATTCAGTCTCTTGGAGGGAAATAATACAAGTATCAAAGAAGGAGTGTTAGTGACGAGTAATGCTCAGAATTTGAATGTCTGCAGGGGCTAGGCAGGTAAAATAAATGCAAGGGTTAGGAAGGTGTAAAACAGTATGTATTTAACTGCTTACATTGCGGTGCCTTTGTTAGACCGCCTTTATCACACTGTGCAGGAGCAAGAAAGTAGCTGAGCAAAGTATGTTTACAGGTACGGAAGCTTCCAAGTCCAGCTAAAGCAAGGAGTTATGTTGCCTCTGAACATCCAAAAATGTTCCCCTTTTAGTGTGTCCTTTATTTTCTAATAGATTGTAAGATCTATGAGGACTGGTGTCCTCTTATATCTCTTTGGATGGTCCTCCAAATGCCCACCCTGCACTCGGAAATTTCACCCTGTGCTATATACACTGTAAGATACAGTAATAACAGAAATGAAGGTAGTCTCTTCAAGATGGCAGGCACAGATGTCAACGTTGTGCACTGGGACTATGCTTTTTCCTTCCCAACACCTAGCACAGGGCCATGTATATAGAGAAGCAAAATGTGCATGGAATGAGTGAGTGGAGAGTAGATTCTCCTAATGATTTGCTGGTGGTGATAATGCTGACCGAGCCTACTTGCTAACTTGCAGAGAACTCCATCGTTCTTCATGAAGCCAAGGACACCCCCCTAAAAGATCCCACACATAAGTGTGCATGCAATTGGAGGATGGTTATTAGCTGTTCATGGATTCCTATTGGTCAGTGAAATGTAACTAGGAGACTCTCAGTTTGAATAAGCAAACAGTCCCCAGATAAACTGATCTAGAGTTTTGGAAAATGGTGGTAGCAATGGTGATGGTGCTGCTACTCTACTATTAGGGTGCAGAGGTCCTCAGGAAGTCCCCCAAGTCCTCCTAGACTGCCATGTTACCCCATCTCACTTTTTGACCAATTTGTTTGTCAAATGAAAATCTCTTAATCTCTTTGGGGATTATTTCTCTCTTTTTCTGCTCAAACTCTATATTTTCTTTCTTTCATTCAACTTCTACTTTCCAAAAAAATGTCATATACTAGGAATATGATTCTGTCTAATTCAGTCAATTGCTTGACTTACCTGTGTGGATAAAAGCTGTAGCTTCCCTAGAATATCATGCTTCCATACTTTGCCCCTCTATGTCTTATGCACATCAAACTGACCAGGTTGAATTGGAGAAAAATAGAAGATTAAGTTGGAAGAAAGAGAATGAAATCTAAGCAAAACTGAGTGGAATTTATATATGCATGCCTACATGTATTTATAGTGTAATTGTGATGCACAAATTTTCCTATGCCCTTGCATGTAATAGTGCATGTGGGAAAAAGTGATTGCAATTCACATTGAGGAAACACTGACACTGTGCTTCTGCACTGGGCATGCACGCACTATATCTCATATAATATTCACGGAAACATTGAAGCAATAGGTTCTCTTTCCCCATTTTAAGGATAAAGACATTGGACTTGATGAGGTTGTGTAACTTGAACATAGTCATTAGATAGGAAGTGGCAGAGTTGAGATTCATATACCAGAGAGCTGACTACCAGAATATTCTCTTTGCACGTGTCCAAGCAGAGGCCTTCCGGGGCAATACGTTTTGGAGCAGTGCTATGCAAAGTAACAGGCTGTGAGCTGTTGGCCCATCTGTTACAGCAGAGAGATAAGGAGCTTGGACCAGAATACAAAAGAATACAATCGCAGGGCTTTCTTCCTTGATAAGAACTGAAGTAAAAACATGTACTTAATTACAAGAATGACTCACCTTCAGGCTCAGGCCCCTTGTTTGATCACAGACTTTGCAAAAGCTGTAATCATCCAGCGTGACCATGGAGGACATGTCTGCTGGGCCACTCTCTGGGGAGGCATTGTATGTATAGGGGTCTGGGAGCTGCAACTTCACTCTAATGTCCTCCCACTTTGGGGAAGAGAGTTTGGTTTGTGTCTTACTCCCTCATCTGACAAGGAGACTGGTTGCACTTGTAGAGGCTGGTGTGGAGCGAGGAGGTCGGGGTAAGGATTAGTGTTGGCATTCCACTGGTGTGCAGCAGTGTGGCCATGCCAATTCTTAGTGTATGAAAATTCTTGCATGCCTGTAGGTTTGTAGCCACTGCCCCTGCCCCTGCCCACCAGGTGAAGCCTCCCACTTCCCCCGTTACTATCCTGCCGCCCTCACTCCTCGCCATGTCCCCCAGGACGTTGCCAGGATTCAGAAACTGAAGGATTAAAATCTGGAAGAGGAGACTTCTGCTCTATTGCTATGATCAGGGTCTGTTTTCATTGGTCATTGTCCTTCGCAGATGAGTTTCATAAAACGTGCTATGTGACTCATGGGCAAAGGCAGGATAACCTTTCCTTTTTACTCCCCAATCTGTAGCACAGGAAGGAAAGTTCAAAATTAGATCTGAGAGAACCCATAGAGAACAAGGCTAGAGAGACTGTTCCTGCTCGTCATCATACAAGATGGCCCAGGGTGGGTTTCAGAAGTCAGGGCCAGAGCTGCGGATCAAAAAGCCAGGGAAGATGAGTACGAGGGACAGTGGGCGGCAATAGTGAAGGAGGGTGATGACCTACTTTTGCCTACCACTAGGTTTGTGCATGTCCCTGGTGCCATATTGGGCAAGCTTTCTTATAAGAAAGGGAATGGGGAATAAAGAAGTAGAACTTACGGGCTCATATAACCCATAAGAAAACATGACCGCTAAATCTCCAAAAGCTTTTATTAAACAAACATGTGAAGTTAGAAGCCTGTGTATTGACATAGGCATTCGATTAGTCTTGGGGGAACATTTATTGCAATCCTGGTTCTACCGTGTTGAGCTACATAACCTTGTATAAGGCATTGCCAGTTTATGCATCTATAAAGAGGGTTCGAGGGCTTAGACTGATCTCCGTGCTTAAATTCTAGGCTGTCTAGGAGACAGTTTCTGATTCATATCTACCCTCATATGCATGGTCCAGAAAGACATGGAAAGGCAATCACAGAGGACTTGGCTGTCTGCTGTGTAATTCATGGATTAAGCACAAATTCACCAATAAAAGACCCAGGAAGGTCCATCATGGAGACAAAGGACACGTTTGAAATATAGCCCACACCTTCAGCCCTGCCGTTCCAGTGACTATAGGGCCTTTTGGCAGTTACTAGGGAAACAATCGTCAGTAATAGGTCAGGCAGCCTGGGCTGGAAGGGTGGACACAGAGGGGGCTTTGTGCAGAAGAGCCCATCAGATGGCAGAGACACCGACATGCCTGGTGATTGACTCGCTCCTCAGTGGGAAAGCATTCGAGTCGGTTGGCTTTGGTTAGCAGGGGATGGGGGCACCTTCTCTCTGCCTTCTTGCTCTCCTCCTTGTCACCTGTTGGAGTTCGCAGATCTGCCGGGCTGGACTGGCTTAGCTTTACCTTCTCTGCTGCCTGCACATCAAGGCAAAGGATGTGCAAAGTTAATGTGTTCGCAACCTCTCCAAATTTGTGTAAAACTCTAAAAGTCACTGCCTCTCACTCACGCTGGCACTTTGTAAAGATTCTAAGAATTTTCCAGGGAATAGATTTCTTATGACCGGATGTGTACCCAAAAGGAAAACAGGCCCAGTGACTCAGAGAAATTAAGAGGAATGTAGAGGAACCAGGGAATGCATATGAAGGAAGAAGCAGGTACTCAAGACACTAAATATGCCCACCAGCTTTTCTTTTTGCCTTTTGTTAAAGTATTTACATTTAAATATTGAATTTAACAGCATATAATGTGAATTAATTTTTTTTTTAAAGTTCATTTGTTTTTGAGAGAGAGACAGAGACAGCAACAGAACCTGATTTGGGGAGGAGCAGAGAGAGAGTGAGACAGAGAATCTGATGCAGGTTCCAGGCTCTGAACTGTCAGCACAGCACCCGATGCAAGGCTCAAACCCACCAACCAAATCTGAGCATAATCTGAGCTGAAGTCAGATGCCCAACCAACTGAGTCACCAGGCTTCCCTAAATGTGAATTTTAAATTTTATCCTCCTTGCAAATTTAAAATCACATATAAAATAACATTTTAATTAATTCAGATACACTGCTGTTTCCAAGCTTATAAGCATTGCTTAAGGAAATATGAGTTGCAAGAGGAATTACATCTTTTCCATGACTAAAAATGAAACAAAGAAAACATGTACCCTCACCATGCATTCCTAACTACTCTGAACATTTTATTACATATAAATCATTTTAACATTTAAAAAAATTTTTTTGATGTTTTATTTATTTTTGATACAGAGAGAGACAGAGCATGAGAGGGGGAGGGGCAGAGAGAGAAGGAGACACAGAACCGAAAGCAGGCTCCAGGCTCTGAGCTAGCTGTCAGCACAGAGCCTGACGCGGGGCTCGAACCCACGAACGTGAGATCTGACCTGAGCTGAAGCCGGAGGCTTAACCGACTGAGTCACCCAGGCGCCCCCATTTTAACATTTTTAAATAAAACTGAGATCATAATGGATGTGCTATAACTCTAGCCAACTTACTGTACTTTTGGGCTATACCATAAATATACCCCCATGGCATTTTTATTCAGAACACATCATGATATTAATATTCCATGATGTGAATACACTCAACTTTGGCTAGTAATATACTAGCACACATTTAGGATTTTTTTTTCTATAGTTCATCTTATGATTATTTTCTTAGGATTGATTTCTGGAATTTGAATTGTTAGCTCCAAGAACTAAACATTCTTCAGGCTTTTGAAATATATTTCCAAATTATCCTTCAGAAATACAGTGATAAGAACTTCCATCAAAACAGATGATTATGGTGTCTGTTTATAGCCGTTTACCAGCAGAGCGTTATGATTTGGGGAGTAAGAGGTAAACTGAACTGAAAAGCAAATGATGATATTTTATTGTTATATTAATTTGTCCTTTATATCAAGTTAGGTTATTTTTTCCCCCTTTATTGCAATTACATTTATTTTGTTATTTCTCTTTTAGCTTAGTTTATGATATTTCCGGCCATTCAGATATATTTAAATCTTATTTATTCAATCATTAATATTTTCCTTTATGGGTTTTTCTTTGAACATATGTACAGGAAGCGCTTCTTCTGGTCTAGAGATGATAGAATATTTAAATATACATTTTATTCCTCCTTTAATCACTCAAGTTTTTTTTCTAACATTTGAACCTTTAATCAAAATGGAATAATTTATATTTGTGGTAAGATTTTCCCCTGGAATATTAGCCAATCATTTTTGTTTTATCTCCATCACAATCCATTTGTGGTGACTTGAAAGGTACCTTTGTCATATGCAAACCTTTACATATTCCGCAGGCTTTGGACATTTTTTTAATGCTTTGCCATGTTTTGCAACAATACCATAACACAACTACTGTAAGTGTATAAGATCTTCCCATTACTAGTTCTTTATTCTTTTTTCTAAATTATTCTTGGATACTCTTGCCATGTGTTTCTTCTAAACAGGAATTAATTCTTCAAGTCTGAAAATCTCCATTGGTGTTTTGATTTCTTATGCTTTTATAGACTAATACGTGGAGAATTGAGCCTGAATGGTACTGGGCCGTGCTTTTCTAGAGTTGGGCATATTCCTCCATTTGTTTAAAATTTCCTTGTTATCTCTTGGTGAAGTCCTGGGATTTATCATACAATCCTTGGGGTATTTATTATTAATTCTGTTCCTAGATATTTTATAGTTGTGTTGCTATTGTGAATGGGATTTTTATTATACTTAATAATTTATTTTGCTGGCTTATAGAAAGAAAATTGATTTTGGGATATTTAATTTGTAACCTGTCTACTTCCTCGATTCTTGCCTTATATCTAATAGATTTTCTGTTGCAGCTGATTCCTTTGGTTTGTTTTAGTACACAATCAGTCTTCAAGTAATGATAATGTGGTTCCTTCCTTTCTAATATGTCTGACTCATTTTTTCTTATTGAATTGTTTGGAACCTGTCAAAAAATGATATGTAACAGTAGTGAGAGCGGGTCAGAGATTGTCCATAGTTTTCATAAGGACTGGGTATGTCAAGTATGGTTTTGACTATTGGTTTATGTAAATATTTGCTCTTGTTAGTGGTAATAATAAACACTGTATAATATGCATTGGGCCAAATGCTGATGTAAATTTTTACACATACAACCTCACTGAATTGTCTCAGCAGCTCCAGGAGATAGATGGTATTATTATTATTAATGTTAATATTATTCCCATTATAAAGACAGAAAAATCGAGGCACCAGTAGGTCAGATGACTTCCCCCAAACTACACAGTTAGTAAATGCAGCGCTGGATCCGATGCCAGCAATCCGGACCTCAGGGCCTGTGTTTACACCCACCCTTCCATGCTGGATAGTCTAAAAAGGTTCTGGCAGCTCAAATACTAAAGACTGTATCAGACATGGATGTATCTACTCAGAAATACTTGGGTTTTTCTTTTTCCTTCTGCCTTTTGATCTGCTTATGTACTAACATTTATGTTAGCAGATTTCCTAACGATGTCACCACATGCCATTATTAGCAAAAAAACTTTCTAGATAATGCTGTGTAATTATTTTTTAAATGTTTGTTTATTTATTTTGAGAGATACAGAGCGAGTGAGCACTAGTAGGGGAAAGGGGCAGAGGAAGATAGAAGAGAGAGACAGAATCCCAAGCAGGCTCCATGCGCAGCATGAAGCCTAACACAGGACTGGATCTCACAACTGGGAGATCATAACCTGAGCTGATATCAAGAGTCAGACATTTAACCAACTGAGCCACACAAGCAACCCCAGGCTGCATAATTATTTTTTATATATTCTTATTTCTGAGCATAAACAACATTTCCTTTAATTGGGATTTCTCTCGGTATATGTAGATGCATGTATTATATGTAAATTTATGTAGATATATGTAGATATAATTGGCATATAGCATTATATTAGCCACAGGTGTACCACATAGTGATTCAATATATGTATATATTGTGAAATGGT
>NC_043708.1:132048190-132049640 GCF_006229205.1 Suricata suricatta
TAACAGGAGAAACCTAACAGAGGACCACAGGGAGGGGAAGGGGGAAAGAGAGTTGGGGAGAGAGAGGGACACAAATCATGAGAGACTACTGAATACTGAGAATGAACCGAGGGCTGAAGGGGAGGGGGAGGAAAAGAGGGGGTGATGGTCATGGTGGGGGCACTTGTGGGGAGAAGCACTGGGTGTTATATGGAAACCAATTTGACAATAAACTATTATAAAAAATTAAAATATGCAGTTTTATTATGTAATAAAAATGCC
The DNA here is from genome assembly GCF_006229205.1 of Suricata suricatta. Taxonomy (NCBI): domain Eukaryota; kingdom Metazoa; phylum Chordata; class Mammalia; order Carnivora; family Herpestidae; genus Suricata; species Suricata suricatta. The sequence goes on from NC_043708.1 coordinate 132,048,452, forward strand.
TCTTACACCCAGCAAATTGATAGACATATATTCAAATTTTAATATATAGTGTTGACTCATGACAAAAAGCTGACACATATCAAAACACAATGCCGTCTGACACGGTAATATCACTTCTGAAAACTCTTCCTGAAGGATGATTCAAAATAAAAGTGAAGCACAAAATAGATATTATGTTAAAGCTACATATAATAATCAAAATGTGAAGGAAATAAAATGCTAAATATTTAATAAGGAAGAAATCACTAAGGAAATTATAATGGAATAAATTTGATGGGCTATCATAAAGCCATTAAAATGATTATTATAACAACCATTTAACAATATGGAAAATGCTTACGATTTAATGACAGGTGAGGAAAAAAGCAAAATACTAAGCACGTAATGATGTGATTTATGGTGACAATTTTGCATTGAAAAAATAGGTTGTTACCCCCAATCCCACATACATGGCCTCAGCTATTATTGCTTGATCTGACAATAAAACACAGAAATCTGGAGCAGAGATGTTATCAAGAGAACATCCACGGATCAAAAACTGTGTAAAAAGCTATAGCATGCCAAGAAATGAGTAGAATTCCCGACAGCAATTGGTGGGATTTTTCTAGATCTTCTGTATTCTGAAGTAGGTCTAGACTTATTTTTATTTGTTATGTGTAATTTATTGACATTAAAGATTGGTGTCCCTGATCGGTTTTAGTAAAATGTAAGCCACCTCTTTGAGGATTGCCTCTCCCCCATTCTTCATCAAGAAAAGCAAAGATAAGCCTAAGACTCCTATTAAACATATTTATTTTTACACTGTTCTCCAGATCTCTTACCTTTACTTTTATATTTTTTAAATTTTTATCGCTGTAATAAATTCTGAGTATCTTTTCATATCAATGTCTTATTTTAATTTTTTGCTCTCTGGCTTTCCTGAATCTGCTTTTTGATTCATTCATCTCAAAAACTGTCTCTAAGACACTATAAACATAGTTATTTAATAATCTCCCTCTGATTATTCTCATATATACAGTCTTTGTGGGCATCCATCATTCATTTGACTTCTCTGTTTAATGTCAATATTGTAGGTGTGCCTGCTCAAATATTTTATGAGCTTCTGAAACCCTAAATTCACATTTGCTTGAGCTTGAAAAAACTCTTTGTGGGTTGGTTTTAATGCTCTTTGCTCCAGAGAAAACTTGTG
>NC_043708.1:132049740-132101057 GCF_006229205.1 Suricata suricatta
CATCACCCCCTCTTTTCCTCCCCCTCCCCTTCAGCCCTCGGTTCATTCTCAGTATTCAGGAGTCTCTCATGATTTGTGTCCCTCTCTCTCCCCAACTCTCTTTCCCCCTTCCCCTCCCTGTGGTCCTCTGTTAGGTTTCTCCTGTTAGACCTATGAGTGCAAACATGTAGTATCTGTCGTCCTCTGCCTGACTTATTTTGCTTAGCGTGATACCCTCGAGGTCCATCCATTTTGCTACAAATGGCCATATTTCATTCTTTCTCATTGCCATGTAATACTCATTGTGTATATATACCACATATTCTTGATCCATTCATCAGGTGATGGACATTTAGCTCTTTCCATGATTTGGCTATTGTAGAGAGTGCCACTGTGAACATTGGGGTACATGTGCTCCTATGCATCAGCACTTCTGTATCCTTTGGATAAATCCCTATTTTTCTATGCTTGGGTATTCATTGTTTTTCTCCTTTTGCTCACCAATTATCAGTGCCTATGCTTTTATTTTATCTTATTTTATTTTTTATCCTTTAGAGAAAGAGAGTATGAGTGGGTGATATGGGAAGAGGGAGAGAGAGAGAGGATCTGAAGCGGGCTCCAAGCTCAGTGGAGAACCCAATATGGTTCAGTCCCACAACCCTGGGATCATAACCTGAATTGAAATCAACAGTCTGATGTGCAACTGACTGAGCCACCCAGGTGCCCTAGTACCTATACTTTTAAAACATGATTTGTGGATCCTGTGTTTACCTTACCAATGTATAATTTTATGCTTAATTTAATACAAATATTCTTCCCATATCTATGCTGTTTAAAAATTATGTGATGATGAAGGTAGTAGTGAATTTTGGAGTCAAATATACATATGAATTCAACTTATTTTGAGGTGGATTATCAAAAAGTTTCTAGAAAACATGTAATGTACTGTGTCCGTGTCTTCCTTACAAACATGTTGCATAGATAGGGACCTGTACTTTCTAGTAACCTTAGTGTCTGAATATTGGTGTGAGAGAGATTGCTGGTTTGCCCAATGCTCATTGTTTTAAGTTTATTTTGAGAAATACAACACATGTAGGGATGGGGCAGAGTGAGAGGGAGAGAGAATCCCAAGCAGGCTCCACACTTTCAGCATGGAGTCTGAAATGAGACTTAAATGCCTGACCCATGAGATCATGACCTGAGCTGAAGTCAAGAGTCAGACATCTAACAACTTAACCAACTAAGTCACCCAGGTACCAACCCCCCTTTAAAAATTTTTTTCAACACTCATTTCTAACACTGTCCTCTATTAACTTTTTTTTTTAATGTCTATTTTGAGAGAGAGAGAGAGAAAGAGAGCAGGCTGGGGAGGGGCAGAGAGAGAGAGAGAGACATCTAAAGCAGGCTCCAGGCCCTGAGCTGTCAGCCCAGAGCCCAATGCGGGGCTCAAACTCATGGACTGTGAGACATGACCTGAGCTGAAGTCAGACGCTTAACTGACTGAGCCACCCTAGTGCCCCTACCTGTCTCTTTTAAAGAGAGTGAATAATCTAAAATATTCCATTACCAGACCATTGGAAAGCTAGAGTTGGCTCTATTACACAGCTCTGATCAACAAAATACAAGCGGGGCACTTGGGTAGCTCAGTCAGTTGAGCGTCCAGCTCCGGCTCAGGTCATATGATCTCAGGGTTTGTGGTCTTGAGCCCTGCACTGGACTCTGTGCTGACAGTTAGCTCAGAGCCTGGAGCCCACTTCTGATTCTGTACCTCCCTCTCTCTCTGACCCTCTCCTGCTCATGCTGTCTCTGTCTCTCAAAAATAAATAAAAAACATTAAATATTTAATAAAATATATAAGCAATAGTATGCTAATGCCTCCTTTCCCAATTTCTCTTTCTTCTTCCTTGAGTGATGATGTGCTGGCTGGAGCTACAGCAGCCACCTCGAAATCATAATTAGAAAATCAGGAAAACGACAGATATAAGAGTCCTGAATCTCCTAGGCCTCTGAAATAATGCCATGAACTTCCTACCCCAACTTATTATGCATGAAAAATAAAACTCCATTTTTGTTTAAACAACTATAGTCAGTCTTTCTGTTACTGGCTATCGGGGGAAAATTCTAATTAACACATATAAGCCTAGGGGGAGAGGAGAGTTGGTTCTTTATTTGAGTAAGGCTCACTTTTTAAAAATTTATTTGTTTTGTTTTTATTTTTGAGAGAGAGAGAGGGAGAGAGAAACAGAAACAGAGCATGAGCAGGAAGGGGGACAGAGAGAGGGAGGAAGACACAGAATCCAAAGCAGGCTCCAGGCTCTGAACTCTCAGCATAGAGCCTGATGCAGGGCTCAAACTGATGAATTGCGAGATTATGACCTGAGCCGAAGATGCCTCCTTAACCGATTGAGCCACCCAGGGGCCCCAATAAGGCTCACTTTTAAGCTAACCCAAAGCCACCTTTATTTATCAACTTGTTACTATGAACCCAAAGTAGATATCAGAATTTCTAAATTTTATCTACCTGTTTCTGGAACATATCCAGAGATGTGAATCCATTCTCTAAAGCAAAATAAAATAAAATATTTAAATCCTCATGACACTTAGCAGTGGGAGAATATAATTAAAGGCATTCATATACTTGCTCTGCAAGGAAGTGAAGTTCCACTTGACAAATACGATATGTAACCAGGAAGAAATTCATCCATGCCTCTCCATATCCATCCTTATAGAGCCATTGCCTATCCATTATCACATATTGAAGATAAGCTATAGAATAAGCTATGTGCTCCATGCCAAGGATGTAAAGAAGCAGACACTGCTCAGTCCTTGACTCAGAGGGTTTCATTTCCAGGCTGGGTATGGGAGGTGGGAGGAGACTATCCATATAAACAAATATTTTTTATACTGGGAAGAGTGAAAAGAATAGAGTAGTAAAGAGAATCTCCTACTGGAGAGCAAAACGGAATAAGTGATTTGCTTGAGACCCTACAGCCAATAAGTGGTCTAAGTTGCTTTAATCAGGGTCTTCTGGTCAAGTCTTTTTTTATGAAACCAACCATTGCCTGAAATAAATGGATCAATATTTGGGATACAGAAATGATTTTGTCTTATAAAAATGCTATCATCTGGGCCGTTGTTTATAGACGTTGACTGGTGTGAAGGTGTTGACCTTGACCGAGCAATATGGCTCATGCTATGAGATTTGTTGCCTTCAAGGATTTGTCCTCCTTTTGACCTGTTACATGCTCTGTTAGATGCTAGGGTTACACGTAGGTGTTGGGAGTGCTGCCTGCCTGAGGGGCTGGCTTTTTGTTCTCATTCTCTTGTGTACTCTTTCTTGCCACCAGTGAGGTGGCTGATTGAGGAGGAAGGCATGGCCTTTTCCTCATAACTCCCACCAAGCTGGCTATTCTAGAATAAAGAAAAGCAGCTAGGAAAACAAGGTGCAGGGTAATAATGAGACCTCAAAACTTGAGTTCATGGAAAGAGACAGATTTTTCCCTCTCTTTGTTCACTGATCTTTTCTATTGACTAAAGAAAAATAACTTGTTAAACATCTGTCTTCCCCTCCCATTGTGTTGTTTATGGAGGAGCAGACTTGCCTTAACTCTGAAGCAATGTCTCCTTTCTTTAGGAAAACAGGTGTCCAAACATGCAGCAAATCAAATTGTCAAACAGCTGAAATAGACTTTCCACTATCTTTTATCCTTTTACCTAGAAATTCTTTTGTGAGGCTGATGATTTCCTGGTTTGGAATTTTGTTTTTCCTTGTGGTACTTATGACCAGTCTTTTTACATTTTTACTATTTCCTCTCTCTCTTCTGTACCACTGCTATTTGGATATGGAAATCTATTTAAGAAATAATATTGAACTATTGATATTTTATTTTAATGAAATGTGCTTATAACAAATAATTCAGGACCACCTTGAATTCTGTCATATTAAACATATTTATTAGGAATAAAGAAAGAGAAATTGAGCTGATATTGATGAGTAGTGCTATGTGGACTCTGGAATATTTCTTATCAGTGCATGCCTAACTACATGGAGGGAAGAATTATGATCTCATTTTTCAGATGAGAACATTGAGGCTAATAGAACTCGTTAAATCCAAGATCACACAGTCAGAAAACAGGGGAGTCAGGATTCAAAACCAATCCCTCTCTAATTTCAAAAACCATGCACTTTATACTTCATCATGTAATTGAGTCCTTTCTAGTCTATGAGTAGCACTTTGGTGAGCAATTAAGTCAGAATTCACTTACTAGTCTCTATCTTTGTGAAGTCATGGATAAAGTATCAACTCCATGATTCTAAATCTCCTTCTGTATATGTGGATGAAATGGCAATACCTATCTGGTAGGACTTTGATAAGTATTGATGGAGTTGATTCATGTGAAAGAGCTCAGAACAGTATCGGCACCTAGTAAATGCTTTGTATAGTTGTTAATTATTATTATATATCATTTCATGGTATCATAGCATAGAGTAAAATCATGGCTTTGCTTTCCAGTACTATCTCAGTACAGATAAATAAGTGCTTCTAAACAACGGCTGGTGTTGTTTTTAAGTTCCGGTATTTGTATATGAACGATCTCCCTCATTCTTCTCACTGATTGACAAATTTATGGGAGAGAAAGTGCTCTTAGTATGATTGTTCACAAACTCTTGTTTCAACAGTGGAACCCTTTTTAAAATACATGTAGAAGAGGGGCACCTGCGTGGCTCAGTCAGTAACTTAAGCTCAGGTCATGATCTTACCACTTGTGAGTTCGAGCCCTGCATCCAGCTCTGTGCTGACAGCTCAGAGTCTGGAGCCTGCTTTGGAGTCTGTCTGTCTGTCTCTCGCTGTCTCTCTCTCTCCCTCTCTCAAAAATAAAGAAACATTAAAAGAAGTTAAAAAAAATTAAAAAGCACATAGAAGCATTGATGCTTTGACTGAACAAGGGGAAGTGACTCCTGGAACCCTATCCACCCCTTTGCCCTTCAGGACCCCTACCAGCTCATTATTGCCTTGAGGGCCTTTCTTGGAAACCCTGAATGACACATAATCTAGATTGAGAGTCACCAATCCACAAAGCACCCAACAAAGCACATTGGATAGTGACTGATAAATACTATCTATTTTCAGTTTCTGTGATAGGAAGTGTCCCGAAGCCCTCCCTCTGGATCTCAAAAATTGTCTCTACTCAGTTTCCACTATTTAGTCTCTGTTGATGGTTTTGTTTACCTGGCAGGGTCTACAGTTCGGATCCAGTGAACTGGAGGAGATGGGAGCCATGTTCTGCTTGAGTCTCCTCATCTTGGAACTCAAGTCTGTAAGCTGTAGCCACCAGCTCCTGAACTCTGCAGCCACTCTCCTGAATGCTGACGAAGGGGCTCTGGACCACCACCTTCAGCGGTAAGATGCTCATGGGGGTGTGAGGGGAATTTGGACTTTGGTGCTTGAATCAGAGCACATCTCAGAAATGAAAGCCACATGGTTCTACAGGTCTTTGACAAGGAGAAAATATCCAGGAGCTGCCAACTGAAGGTACGGGCAGTAGCAGTCTACTGGACCCAGACTCAGGGCATCCTCACTTCTTACTGAACACAGGGTGGATACTGCTTACTTGTACACATAAATGAATATATAAAGCGATGTGTATTTATAAACATGTGTTATTAATTTTGCTTGTGATAAAGAAGATGCAACGTAGCAACACACATGTGCATATACATCTGCTTATGTTTGCCAGTACTGTGTTTCTATTTATTTAGGTATCATTTTGGAGCCCATTACACATTAAAAAAAAAGGCAATCTCACTGTCAATATCTAGGAACAGGGGGACAAAAAATATTATAGTCTCCCCATTCTCTTCAGATGATGAGAAGAACCACCTGAAGATGATTAATATATTGGCCTGGAGACCCTGACTCACAGCCATGCAGGGGAATGACAGATGATAGACTTCCAAGACCTGTGAGGATCGTTAGTGGTCAGGAGAGGGAGGACCATTATCCATGTGAGCCCTTTTGATGCCCTTTACTCTAGTCAGATATTTTAGACTTGACAAAAATAGATTCAGGGGCAAGAAAGGGAGATATGATGGTGATAGGAGAGAAGAGAGGACCAAGAAAAGTCAGAGGAGTCAAGGGAGACTAAGTCGTTGCCCATACTTTGGGCCAGGGAATAGAGGGGGTGTTGAGCTACTGGAGGAGGAAGTGCTTACTGGTGAATGAGAAAGCATCTCCCCATGCCTTTCATGTCCAAAGGCAGAGCCATTAATACTGGCACCGTTTTATTTCTAGCTCATTTTCATTCCTTTCCTTCTGCCATTGTTAGGCTGTGGTTCCAGTGTGACTTCTCACCAAATGGCCAGTCAAGCCTAGAATGACCTAGCAGCGTAAATTAACTTTACTTTGGAAACTACTGGCTTCTCTGAGACTTCATTACCTAAATGCAGTAATTAACTTGCTCTTCACACTGTGCTATAGATCATAGACTATGGAGACCTAAGGAAATCCAGACCTCTTTCCTCCCTAGAGACACTGCCCATGATTTCTTTTGTTTTGACATACCACCACTGCCGTCTGCCCCCACTCCTTTCAACACCCCTCATCGCCCCCCAAGGCTTGGCATGTTTGGCATCACTGTGGTGTTTTAGCTTCTCCCTCTGACAGGAAGCATTTCCACCTGCCAGGAAATATATTTCAACTTGTCTTTTCATCTTTTCTTTTGCTAAGCTATCTTGGGTGCAGGCATGCCTGAATTTTCTTTTTTTTCTTTCCTTTCCCCCCACTTTCTTCTCTGCTGCTCATTGAGAGAAGATTGAGCAGAGCTGGCATTGCTTGCTTTCTCTGAATTGATTGTGCCTGTCTGTTTGATCCAATGCCATGAGGATTAGTTGCCTGTAAACTGGAACAAGAAGAAATCTATCAAAGAAGTGCCTCTTCTAATTCGAGTCTAAAGAACTTGGTGTCAGACTCCAAAGATAATGGTTGCTATGTGGGTTATCAGAAGATACTATTACTTGTTTTCCATGCCATCCTATAGTCCTGATTATTAATTTTTCAGTTGAAACCAGCCCAAGGGTTCTGAAGCTTAAAGTCTTCCCTGACCTCTGACCCTTCTTAGGCTGGTACAGCTCCTTAAGGCCAGGATACCTACACATAGGATGTGATTCCTGTGTATATTTTCAATAGATCTGCATTAAATTCAAGAGGCATGGAGTTTGGGGGCAAGCAGCAAAATGGAATTTGCCTATTTCACCCAAACATTGGTGTTAACTTAATCCACTTTTCTATTCACTGAGGCAGTTGACCAAAACAGATTGTGGTTCCTGCCAAAGGACCTGAACACTACATGGTTGAGAGGAGAATCACTCTGAAAATATCTTGACCCAGGAAATATTCCAGTCAATAAGGGTATATTCTTTAAAGGATGGTGGAGGGGAACTTAATAAAATAAAGTCTGTTGGTTTATAATCAGCAACAAGCTGTTTGAGTACCCTTTGATTAGTTTCTGATGAATAGTACTCAATTATGAGATTTAGTAATCAGAGCGGAGCAAATTCAAGGGGTTTTCTTAGCAACAGAGATCTTACTATAATACAGAGAACATAACTAATGTTTGTCAACACCACCCTCCATATGGTGTAAAGAGAAGACCACCCTCCTCCCGACCCGACATTTCCCTAGCTCTGCTCTGTACAATAGAGTTATATACTTTGGGATGATTCTTTTCTAGTTGCACAGAAGGAAATACTAGGGGGGAAAGAAGGATGGGTTTTTACATAAAAGTCAGTCATAAAGAAATCTGAGGACATGGTATTTGAAATCTCTTAGACCCCACAGAAAGTGTTAACCCCTGGGAGTGAAGTGCTAGGAAGACAAAGTATAGCCTTATGCCACGAACCCCATGGTTTTTGACAATAGTGCTCATGCCTCATTTACTATAAAAACAATTAGAGTGTAGTCAACACCCACAGAGCAACTTAGCATTTTTCCTGAGCAGAGCAGAAATGGTGGATGTTTGCCCGGTGGCCGAAGCTTAAAAATAAGAACAGTGCATGCGCTCTTTGTTTTGGTTTGTCTTTTACAGTTTCTCTCCTTCCCAGTTGCTCATTTAAGAAACGTCTGCAGACTCCTTAAGGCGTCTTTTGATCTTTTTTCCTCCCCTCTTATTTCCTCCTTTTCCTCACTCTTATCCCCAGAAATAATTGTGTGCGCACTGCAGGAATGGTAAGCTGTTTCTTCAAGAGGCGTCGTTTATCCATTGTGACAGGTCTTTTGCAAAGTCACTTAACGTTTTGCCGAGTCAGCCACTGTTCATCTCGATTTGTGTCCCTCCAGTGCCTCTTGCTTTTCTCAGCTGAGCTCCCCTATCTCCACTTGTCCCTCCATTAATAACAGAAGGAGCTCAGAACTTCTGAGCTGTGTCTGGCGATAGCTCCCTATCTAGTTTATTGTCCCAAATGGTAGTCCTGTGAAATGAACCTGGGCTCCCCTGAGCATCAGGGCAAGTTCATTTGGTCCTCTCTTTAGTTTGATGAGGCAAGACTAAACAAGTAAGAATCTGTCATAGACTTTAGAGAACATCATTATACTTTTAATAATTAAAAGGTACTTGATTTTTATTTAAAAATAGTTTTGCCTTTCTCAATCATATTACATTTTGATAAATTCTATTAAATTATATTTTGGAAAGCACACACCAAAACACCAGGTACCTGACTTTAATCACCAGTCTTTAATAGGGAGGCATGGTCAATGTTTTGGTCAAATTAGATTATTTTTTCACCTAAACAAATAAGTAATATCCTTAACAACAATGTATGAGTGTTCCCTGTTCTATAACTTTATTAACACTGTTTTTTTTAATAGACTGTATTTTTGAGTAGTAAAATCGAAAGTACAGAAATTTCCCATCTACAGCCTGCCCCAAACACACACAGCCTCCCCTGTTATCTACACCCCCCATTTGTGACAATTGATGTAGTAACATTGATCCATCATGATCATCCGAAGTCCATATTCTATCTTAGGGTTCATTCTTGGTGTTGTATATTCTGTGGATTTGGACAACTGTGTCTACTATTATAATTTCATACAGACTAGTGTCAATGCAAATCCTCTTTACTCTCTGCCTATTCGTTACTCTCTCCCCACTAACCCCTGGCAGCCATTGTCTCATTCATATAGGTTTATAATGGCGTCTCATTGTTTCAATTTGCATTTTCCTGATGACATGCCATGTGGAACATCTTTTTATATGCTTATTTACCATATATATGCCTATTTTCTTTAGTGAGGTGTCTTTAAGGTCATTTGTCCATTTTTTAATCAGGTTATTTTCTTCTTGTTGAATTGTAAGAGCTTTTTGTATATTTTGGATAAGTCCTTTAATCAGATGTGTCTTTTGCAAATATTTTCTCCCCATCTGTGGCTTGTCTTCTCATTCTCTTTCACAGTATCTTTCCCAGAGCAGAAGTATTTACATTTAATGAAATGGAGCTCATCGGTTATTCCTTTCATGAATCATGCCTTTGGTGTTGTGTCTAAAGAGTCATCACCAAACCCAAGACCAACTAGATTTTCTCCTACATATCATCTAGACACACCAGTTGCTTTTGCAATGAAATCTTTGCCATCTTTAGGTGAAAATGGGGTGTGGTTTTAAATCTAGTGTTACCTTTCTTACATGGATAAAACACTTCTGCATCATTTCTTTTTAAAATAAGTTTCCTGAGCATGCCTTTTGTTTTTTATTCCTTTCAGCATTATTTTTTTCCTTTCTTAAATTTATATTTAAATCTAATTTGAATTTCTATGTTGAAGATATTCAACATCTCTTTGTCATGGACTTTGCAGGCACTTTCCTATTTACCTTTCACATTTTTTAAATGTAGTTTATTTGAGTTAGAATGTTTTTGTTTTTAATGGATATGTGTGTGCATCCATTTGTTCCTTTGTTTATTTTAGCTTTGATAGCCTGCCTACTCCATCTAATAACAAATAATAAATAATTCAAATAATTATTCAAATAATAATTCATTGCAAAATTGTGTTATCTGTTATTATACTGAGGTAGTTATGTTTATAATAATATGATTTACATATTATAATTTCTCTTCCTTTTTTTACTACTGAATAATTTTACATTTCTGTATTATTACTCATTTGCCTTAGAAATTACTAAATATTCCATCCTTCATCAGTGATTAGTAATGTCAGTTAATTATATAGTATTTACACATGCATGTACTTGGGCATATTTCCTCAATACTATATTGTTTCATTAGTCTGTCTGCCAGGAACACACGGTCCTTAATATTGTAGTCTTGCAACTTAAATACATAATGCTACAAGCATCATCTCACTAATATTTGTTTAAAAATGTGCTTTGCTATTTTCTCTTCTTTATTTTTACTGATGGACCCTATAAGGAGTTGTTAACTGCCAAAAATGAAACCACTGGGATTTTAATTCAAACTGCATTAAAATTATAGATTTTTTTTGGTCTATTGACTGGCTATATTGCTTTTTCATAATCTGGCATTTTGTTCCCGTTACTTAGATCCTCCTTGATGTTCACAAAGAAAGTATTGCAGGGGTTCGTTTTGTACCCTTTCGTGTGATTCCTGGATATATAATCATAGACTTCATATTTTAAATTTTCTTGTTACTTTTAAAAGGGTCTTTTCTGCATATTTATTGTGACACCAAGATGTAGGAAAATTCTGATTATCTAGATATTTATATGTAATTTCACTGAACTCTGTACTTATACCTACATGTGTTTCCATGGATTTCTCTGTTTTTCTAGATAGTTTGTAATATCATATATAAATTTTGATAATTAGCTTGACTCAATTTTTATTCTTTAAAAAAATTTTTTTAATGTTTATTTATTTTTGAGACAGAGACAGACAGAGCATGAGCAGGGGGTGGGGCAGAGAGAAAGGGAGACACAGAATCTGAAATAGACTTCAGGCTCCGAGCTGTCAGCACAGAGCCCGATGCAAGGCTCAAACCCACAAACCGTGAGATCATGAGCTGAGCCAAAGTCAGAAGCTTAACCGATTGAGTTACCCAGGCATCTCAATAATTTTTATTATTAATATATAATCTTGGTTAAAATTTTGAGAACTTTATTTAAGAATGGTGATTCTAAGGGCACCTGGGTGGCTCCATCAGTTAAGCACCATGATCTTGTGGGTTGTGAGTTCCAGCACCAGAATGGGCTTTGTGCTAGCAGTGTGGAGCCTGCTTAGAATTCTCTCTTTTCTCTCTCTCTCCCTCTCTCTGCCTTATCTTCACTCTCTCTGTCAAAATAAATAAATAAATTTTAAAAAAGGTAAAAAGGGGCACTGGGTGGCCCACTTGGTTCGCCTCTGGTCATGACCTTGCTGTTCATGTTTTCAAGCCCTGCCTGGGGCTCTATGCTGACAGCTCAGAGCCTGGAACCTGCTTCAGATTCTGTGTCTCCCTCTCTCTCTGCCCCACCCCTACTCACACTCTGTGTCTCTTTCCCTCAAACATAAGCATAAAAATTTTTTTAAGTTAAAAAAAAAGGTGATGAGTCTGTGGATATTCTCGCTGTAAATCTAACTTCAAAAGTAAAATGACTCAAAGCATTTGAACATTAAGTAAAATGTCTGTTTTGATATTAATGTTTGATGTCTTCTTCATAAATTAAGGTTTTAGCTTATTAATTAAAAAATCAGAATTATATGATGAATTTTATCAGTTTTTTGGTATCTAGAAAAATGACTCTTATTTTGAATTAATAAAGTCTTAAATTACATTAATAGATTCTCTAATCTTCATCTTTCCTTGAAAGTCAAAGGAAACTATATTTGGCTATGATCTAAAATATTATTTTATCATAGACATTGATTTATTTACTGTGAATTGAGGAGGTTTGTGCCTATATTTGTGTATGAGTAAAATCTGTGCTTAGTGTATATTGTTCTTTCATGCAGAACACTTCAAATTTCCTAGGGTTTACCCTTGAACATGTACATCTTGAACATAAACAAATTGCCTATAAATCCATTTGTTTCCCATTTGTTGGAAACAAAGATATTATTTTTCAGCTTCTTTTTTTATATAAGAAGTATCTGTGACATTTGGATTGCCTTATAGTCATATACAAATCACCGTAAAATTCAATTTTGTTTAATTACTTGCATTGCTCATTTTTATCCATTCTGTACAATTATGTCCCCATTATTTTTTCTCTCTGTTGATTCATCTCACATTTTTCCTAGAGAATACCTTTAGAATAAACTTTCTTTTTTTTGTAAAGTAAATCAAGGGTATTGCATTTTATATATATGTGAATCTATGTCTCCTTTACACAGGACTTCCACTGTGCCTGCCTAGAGGTTTCACTACACCATGTAGATGTGATTTGCTTTACTCTGCCATTAATCCTGCTGTCCTCAGCCTGATGGTCCTCTGCATACTCCGTTTCTCCTGCCTGAATAGTTGCACTTGTTTTTCTTGTTCACTAACACATTCTATTTCTACATCAACTATATTTCTCATGTTACATGTAAATCTTTTAGGTTGATTTTGAATTCCAAACTTTGTCACCTTCTCACATGCCTTTCCATTACCAGGTAGTAGTGATTCCATCCCAAGGCATCATTTTTGGACTTGGAATATTTGACATCTGCTTCCCAACCTCCATATGTGTCTTTCTTTTCCCCTTAGCACCTTTTTTCCTCGTTCCCATTCACCAACTGTTGGTCCTCACAGATCTAATGTTCTGTGGCATGGACTCTCTTCTTGGCTAATAATGTGTGTTGATTTCATTGCTTCTGTTTCCTTATCTCTCATCAACTTCTCTTTTGTTTGTATTTGTAATATGGCCAGTTCTTGTGCCGTTAGAATTTGTAATTTTTTCATTCAGTGTTTCATAGATTCCATTTTTATTGAATTTTCCACGTCAGGCTGGCTTCTGTTACTCGTGGCTGGCCATTCCCCAGAGGGAGAATTGCTCTGTTGGTCGACTGACAAGGCATCCATCTCCTTGTACATTGCAGAACGTTCCACCTCCCCAGTTGTTATGACTCTTCCCTCCTCTTCTTTCAACTTCTATTTCTTCATTCTTGTTTATTCATTTGTAAACTATGAGAACTCTGTCAAGACTCATAACTGCACAATAATCCAGACTTTGGATTGTCTTTAAACTCTTGTGTAGTCTAACTGGATGCCGATAGTTCCTCTATGTCAAATAACCTGATTGAGATGGCATTTTTTTCTTCAAGTATTCAGAGTATTTTGGCTTTTATCCAACAGAAAAGATTTGGGAAAGTTAAGGAGGAAGGAAAGAAAAGTTATATGCATCTCTGGATACACTCTGACCATCTCAAGATGGTCACTTAATATTTTCTGAGTGAATATATGAAATGAGATGGAATACTACCAATGAACTAGTATGAAAAGTCAGTTCATAGTTTGGAATTCTGGAGGGGAGGAAATTAATGACAGTTGTAGTGATGATGTACTGTCCTAGCAATCTACCTGTATAATCTCACTTAAGCATTTCAATAACCATGCAAGGTAGACATTATTATTTTCATATACTGATGAATACATTGTGACTTAGAAAGACTGTGTGGCTTGACTAAAATGGGAGGGTTGCTAAACGGTAGAGCTGGGATTTGAACCAGGCAGTCTTGCTAAATAGCTGGTGCTCTTAATCACCAAGACATCCTGTCTTTCATAGATAATATCAGCTAACACATAATAAACATTTATGCTTTTCATATATAGTGCTATGCATTTGTCAGGCATACCTCTTTCCCTGTTTTATCTTTTAAACCAAGGGTTGGCAGACTTTTTCTATAAAGAGACAAAATATTTTAGGTTTTGTGGGCCATATGGTCTCTCTTGCAACTGCTCAGCTCTGCTGTGGTAGCCTGAAAGTAGCCACAGAAAATATGTAAATATATAGGCATGGCTGTATTTCAGTAAAAGTTTATTTACAAAGATAAGCAATGGGCTGGATTGGTCCAAGTGAGCCATAGTTTGCCAACTCCACACTCAATAGTTCTTTGAAGTATGTACAGTTATTATCTCCCTGTACAGATGAAGAAACTGGAAGTCAGAGAAGCTATATAACTTGCCATTTGCCCCATGAGTAAGAGGCAGATTAGTGGTAGAACCCGGTAGTATGACTATGCATCCTTGATGTTTAATGACTACAGATACTAAACTGTATGGGCCTTTAGATGTCCAGTAAATGATGCTTCTGTTTCTCTCGTGAATTCCAAATCAAATAAGAAATAGAACACAGGAGCTAGGTAAGTTGAAACAAAACATAACTGTTTTGTTACTGGTAATGAGAGCCATGTCCCCACCAGAACTGAAGTTCCTCACCTAGAGCTGTAGGGTTAGAGTCTGCCTTACTAAGCTTCTCATGCAGAGGAACAATGGGTGCACCTTGAGTCTGGTCCTACAGGAAGAAAATGAGCACTGGGGGCCATGGGGTGCTCAAGCTCAGTCAGTTTCATGTTATTCTTCCTCCATTAGAAGAATGGATTAGGACAGAAAGTGGAGTACCAATGTCTATGGGCCAAAATGGGAAATCTGGAAATGGGAAGAATCAAAAGGTACCATTGTGTCCAAACAAAGGATCGCAAATTATACTCTATTTCCACCAATCCCATTGTAGTTAAATTGAAATTCTGATAATGTCTCTCTTCTCCTGTCCTCTGTCACCCTATATATATTCAAATTTTGGAAAAAGTAGCCCATGTTTCCTATTATTTCAGAATGTTTTTAGTTTCATTCCATAGTTGTAGGCAAAGAAATGCCCAGTGATTACAAAGATGGAAATGTTGGAATGGAATCTAGCCTGGGCGTCTTTTGAGACTGTAAATATCACATGTTGCTTTAAAACATTAAGTGGTTCCCAAATGAGTCCAGAAAAATGAACTAACTAGGAAGAAATGCTAATCTTATCTTGGGAAAACAGCAACAAAAAAACCCAATCCCATTAGTAGATAAAGAAAAACCCAAATATTTTTGTTATGATTTTATGCTGATCCTTCCATAATAATGAAATAAAAATAATTTAAAAAGAATGTTAGTGTGTTTATGAGGAAAGATATTTAGTAATATACAGCTGTCTGTAAACTGGCTTACTTTCCTCTAGAGAGGAATTTGGCAACTCATAAGAAGGTCCATAAAAAACTCCCATTAAGTCCTATATTTCCAGCTTGAATATCTCTCAAGAAGATAAACTTAACAGAAAACAATATTTAATATACAGGTATTTATAGCAATGACACTTCTATCCCAAATAAATTTAAACAACCCAAATTCTTAGCAGTAGTAAGAAGCAAAAGAAAACCATTGTTGATTAATTTTCTAGAAGAGTAGGAAACTGTGAAAATAATTAGTATGTTAATATATAAATATAGGATAACAATAATAGCAAACATTCATTAGAGCCTTACCATGAATCAGATGCTGCATTTTTAAACTATTATCTCAATCATATAAATAATCCTGTGTGATGCTATTATTAGCATCCTCTTTTGCAAATAAAGAAAATAAGTTTTGTAGAGGCTGAGGTTGGCCAAATGTCATGAATTTTAGAAGAGACTGCTGACTTTTGAAGCCAGTCCAACTAACTCCAAGCATTTAGGACCATTAAGTATATAACCTAAATCTAATATAACTTTATTATTAGTTTCTTGCATTCTACAGTCACCAGAAATGTATGTTGGGTGTATGTCTGTCTGTGTGTATAAGTCTTAAAAAATCTGAATGACTTGGGTCACTTTGGCCCGGAAATATCCCTTGATTGTTTTGATAGTATTCGGGGAAATCAGTGCATATCATCATGGGTAGAATGTGTGTTACTGTAGGTGGAATGCTTTGCAACTCATGGAGAGAAGAATTCAAAAGAGAAAGATGAAAGAGATTGTAGACAGAGAGGAGTGAAAGTGTATTTTCCTCATATTGCATTTGCTATTTGCAAAATGTTAGCACCTAATAGCAACCATGGAAGCTAACCTAAAAGAAATCCCATTTTACGAGTGATTCCATGGGAGCCTAGGGAGTCTAAGTGACTCACTAGGTGTAGTTAAGTGATTTACCTGTGCCAGTCAACACTAGGGGTATCCTTCGCCCCTGCCTCAGGCTTAACCACATCAACAGCTGGTCCCTTGCCTATGAATCTGTGAATACCTGAAAACAAAATGGGCTTCCAGTCCCTGGAAAAGAATTCAGTCAAGAAACTTGCTCTTCCTACTCTCTATGTCGCAGCTTCAGCCTATGCAGTCCTTGTCTTCTTTGTTAATTCTAAAACTGGAAGGCAAATAAAACCTGTGAAGTTCTCCCAAATACGAGAGGCAGTTTTTATTTTAAAAGGCTGCAAATGGCCTGGCATGGGTGGCGTAAGTTAATTCCATAATTTTTTGGAGTAGTTCTTGTTCTGCTTATCCTTAATGTTGACTTCGTCTTTGTTATGTAACTTCATGACCCTGCCCCCACACCGGCACACACATACCAGGGCTCTTACAAGGAGCTAGACCTTTAGTGTTGGGGTTCAAGGCCACTTCACCTGTAAGAGTTAGCTTACCAGCTATAAACTGGGAGGGGGAAACCAAACTATGGATTCAACAAAGGTGGTGGAAGGAAGGAAGGAAGGAATGATAAGAAAGGAAGAAAGGGAGGGAGGAAGGAAGGAAAAAGGTAAGAAAAGAAAGAAGGGAGGGAGGAAGGGAAGGAAGTTGCATCACAGGAGAAGAAATCAAGGTCATGGTATTCAAACCAGGATATCATTAAGATATCATAGAAAGTTTACATTTTTGGTTTGTAAGATCCTGGACTTAGATCATTCTGATGCAGAAAGAAGGCGGCTGCTTTTAAGCTTCTGAGAACATTTCCGTGTTTTGCCTCGTTTCATTATCCTAACCAGGTATCCAATGCCCCTCTCTTAGGAGGGAACCAAGTCAAGAAACCCATCCCCATTCACTCCACCAAAGAGTAAACAGTCTATCCTGGTTTTTGTTGTCCCACAAGTCCCCAGGAAGCCTCACTTCTGTACCCCGCACAGTTTTTCTTAAGAATGTATGACATAGATTTCAGGCAGCTCAGGTCTGGGATAGGGTATGGCTGCTGACAGCTGGCTCTGTGACTCTGGAGAGTTGTCTGAGGCTTCTTAGGTTCCAAATTAAAGATCTTTAAATTCCTTTTAGCTCTAATATGCTATGTTTATTTTCAAGGTTACAGCTATTGACATCTTCCTATTCCAACATGGGTAGTAAGGTTGCAACCTTCGCAACCTTGAATTCAAGGTTGCAAGGCAAGGTGGTTGAATTATGCTAAATGGAACAAAGCTGGTATTAGATTGAGTGAAAATTAAATTTTATCTTGACGCCTACTGGATAGATAATAAAGAGACAGAAGCCTAACCATTCACAGGTAACAGAAAGGAGATATAAATATTGATGAGAAAAAGGGACAAGAAAATAAAGATAAAAGAGGTATGTTCAAAAGGGGATATCACAAATATTGGGGAAAATTACATGGTGGGGTAGGATGTCAAACCAGACATCCAACATCAAAGTAAAGAATCAGGTGCAAGATGGCCCTTTAAAAGGGGGCATTAAACCTAGATATTCTTTTTAAATTTAAGTTTATTTATTTTAGAGACAGAGACAGAGCTTGAGGCAGGGAGGGGCAGCAAGAGAGGGAGACACAGAATCTGAAGCAGGTTCCAGGCTCTGAGCTGTCAGCACAGAGCCCAACGTAGGGCTCGAACTCACAAACCATGAGATCATAACCTAAGCTGAAGTCGGACGCTTGACTTACTGAGCCACCCAGGTGCCCCTAAATATTCTTAATAAGAATCACAGTTTGTACTGTTTTCTCTTCCCAGAGTTGGATGCTTCAGAAGAAAGGAGGCAGGACTCACTTCTGCTTTGTCACTTTAATCCTTTTAGATGAGTTTTTCCAACCCAGATCTCAAGTATGTCCTAGGAAAGCAAAACATCTCTTTAGTCATGTGGATAGCTCATCACAGACTTACCAATTCTATTTGTGGTGAGAGATGAGTCTTTTGGAAAATGGAGATAACTTAGTATAAGCCAGGATGGTCCTGGGGCAATGGAAATGGAAACTAAATTAGAGCCAATATGTTCATGATGACTTGGTGTTCATCAATTTGTGATATGACTTTGAATCGGGGTGGGGGAAGCTGGCTAGTTCCCTGTGCTTTCGCAATATGTGACAATAAATATGGTGAAGGGGAGAATAGTGATAATTGAGTAGCATGTGCCCAGGAGTGTCATAAGGATTTGATATGCATTATCTCAAATAAGGCAAGCCCTAGGAAGCCAGTAGTAGTAGTAGTAGTAGTAGTAGTAGTAGTAGTAGTAGTAGTCGTCATCATCATCTTATAGATAATAAATGGAATCTTAAGATAGTTCATGTTTGATAAAGGCCAAGCCACTACTATATAACTGCTTCCTGAGTCAAACACAGGTGACTGATTTCAAATTTCTTCTTTTTCTTTCTGAAATGTATTGAAAATTATTTTTTTTAATCCATAAAGTAGTCTCCAATACAAAGGGTAAAGCTTAAGCCATGAAATTTGATCAATCAATGTTTTTAACCAGAGGGCTGGTCCCGTCAAGTTCATTGCCAATATCACAGCATCCTCTGTGGTAGGGAAACATACATGCAGATCAGCCTCAATTTTCTCCACCTTTTACCCACTAAGTTTTCAAAGCCATGAAGCACAGCCAGCTACCCCAGCTTTGTTGTTGTTTTTGTTCTTCAGATGTTTAATTACATGGGCATGACCTAGAGAAAGTCAAAGGCACTTCTCCTCATTCTAAACAAAGGATATGCAATTATCTGTCTGGTCTATGTAATATCGGTGACTGAAGGCTTGCCTTAGAAAGGATTGATCTAACTCTTGGTAAGAGAGCTTAGAGAAATGGAATGCCTCCTATCAGTGAAGCCCCCAGAACTGCAGGTGATTTGCAGTGCAGTTGAGCTATAGTTTGCACACTCAGCCATTAGTGTAGTGGGAAAATGGGGACACCGGGAAATTGAGTGTACTCATCAGAAAAGCTGTTCATGGAACCACTGATAAGAATAAACAATGTTTATTGATTGCTTAGCATATGCTAAACACTATTTTCAGTATTTACCCATACAACATTTTTCAAATCCCCACTAAAGTCCTAAGAGGTAAATATTATTTTGCCTCATTTTATAGAGATGAACCTGGGGCACAGAAAGCTAAATAGCTTACCTAAAATTACGTGTTAGTGATGGTTGTCGACACCAGCATGTTTCACCAGTAAACTTGTTTTAACCATAGAGTTTTATAAAATCTGATCTCATTTCTAACCTTTTCCTACCTATATCTGTACTTGTCTACCTTATCAGAAAAACAACCTCACTTTATAAATTCTAAATCTGAATGTTGCATAAACAGAGAGGTTTATTAAATAATTGGAAAGTCTTGAGGATAAAGGCAAGGACTCTGTGGCCCGTGAGCATTCAATAGCAAATTAGGGGTTTTCCAGAGCCCACCCAGAAGCTGCTGGGAATCTCAGGAACTTCCAGGGCATGCCCTCCCTCTGCAGGGCCTGCTGGAGTGCTTCCAAAGAAACTGCCTTCACCTGCCTCTGTGGCCTGGAGCCAGAAAGAAGGTGGCTGTGGGAGACTTGCCTGAATGCTGAAAGGACCCTCAGACATTAGCTGTCCCCACGTTCATCTACCACAAATGCCCACCCTCTCTTAACCAGGAATAATGGCCTCTCCTCTTCTGCTAACAAATATGATAAACAGATTGGTAAAATCTAACCCCAAGCCTTGAAAAACCAGAGAGAAATGATAGAATGATAATATGGCTGTACCATGTAACACTTTTTAATATAGTCATGAGTAAATCCAAAAAATTTTTGTCTGCAAAACTAGACAAATCTATGGCTTCAAAGCAGAGGTATGACTGCCGTCAGAATTAAGCCTTAAGCTAAGTTAGTTTCACAAGTTCCCATGGAATAGAACGATGGTAATTCTTAAATATGCACATTCCTGTTGAGTTCCCAATGTGTACAGAATGATGAAAGTGATTTTAATTTGTGTAATTCTTCACTATTTTCAAGTGTTTCTATTTCTGTTTATAACCACTGAGAGTCCATAGATGGGCCCCAGAATGGCGAGAAGCTGACTTAAGCACACACCTAGGAAGCCAGGTGTGCAAAATTACCTCTTGGGATTGGTGACAGATATATCAGAGAGAAGGTCCCTATATCCAGGAGGATAGTTGTTACTAAGTTCATTGGCAACCGCCAATGGTTCCTCTGACTTTTGTTAGCAGCAGAAGTAAGAATAAGGTCAAGGGCACTCAATGTCCTAAAGAGGTTAGAATTTATAAAACCAGTGCAAGGAGAAACAAAAGATTCTGGTTATATTTTGTGCATAAATGTAGCTAAAGGGAAGGCACACCTCTTGATGTTGTAGATAATTGATCCTTGGAGGAGGAGGTCTTTTGTGACCCATGGCATGCTTCTTTCTTCACTGTTTAAAGAAGGATGCTTAGGGGAAAAAATGATCTTTAGACCAAGAAGGAGGAAGAGGAAGAGGAGGAGGAAGAGCAGGAAGGGGAGGAGGAGAAGGAGAAGAGAATCAAACTTGCCAAGAAAGAACATCTGTGTGTGTGTGTGTGTGTGTGTGCAGTATGTATATGTTGTATATATAATATGTACATGTGTATATTATATATAACATGTATATTATATATACGTAATATATTATACATATATACACATAATATAGATTATATGCATGTTACTCGAGTTCAAAATTTCTGGATTGGCTAAATTAAAATGCAATTCTGAAATTATATGCAACTTAGATCCTCTAACTCCTGTCCAAGATCTTTGAGGAAACCTGTTTGCAAGTGGAGTTGAACAAAATATTCTTTCCCTGCTCCAAATGAAGAAAGAGGTATCGTGTTTTCAATATACACAAGCACGTGTGATATAGGTATCTGGAAAGCACAGGTTATATTATGAAGGGAGGTTTATTAAGTATTTAGAAAATGAACTGGGCATGTTTGAGAGCTACCACATATTCCTTATGAAGGAAAATGCCCAAGCATTTTATTATAGCTTTATTGAGGTGTCATTGATGTACAATTACCCGCACATATTTAAAATATGGAATTTGATGAGTTGTAGCATACAAAAATATGCCACATGAAACCATCATAACAAAAATTACAGTCATTCCCACCATTTCCCACCATGTCCTTGAACCCCTTTATAATCTATCCATCACTCAGATGACCACTGATTTACAGATTAGTCTGTATTTTTAGAATGTTATGTAAATGGAATTTTATAGTATGCACTCTTCTCCCCCTTTGACTTCTTTTTAATCAGCATAACAATTTTGAGATTTATACAAGTTCTAATTTGATTTTATTTCATTTTTATATAATTACTAGACAGTAGGTCAAAGAAATGTAGAAGAAATTGTTTACTTTGGCTTCAAACTAGATAGTGTGTTTCTTTAACAGCCGGGTGGATCAGTCCTAGCTTACAATTTCTTCACTAGCTGTTTCCTCTGCCTATTATGCACTTCCTACAGATCTTGCATAGCTGGCTCCTCTCTGACATTCAAGGCTCAGTTTAAATGTCATAATTTCAGCTTAAATTTCACCATCTCAGCAAGACTTTTCATAACCACCTTGCCTAAAGTAGCATTCCTAGTCACTACTACCATGACACCTTTAATTTAGTATCATCTGTCTCTCCCAGCTAGAATGTACAATCCATAAGCAAAGGAACTTTATTTGTCTTGTTTAAAGCTGTATTATTAGCACCTAGAACAATGCCTGATGCATAGGAGGTAGTTAATATATGAACAAATAAATCTTTGCCAAACCTTTCATTTTATGTGTGTGGGAAAATATGGAGACCTGTGGGCTGAATAATAACATAATTCAAGGAAGTTGTTGTTAGTTGAAGGAATATATTCAGAGTATGCTGATTAATGGGTATTTTTCCACCTGAATAGGAATTTATATTCATGGCTTTACCTTAAATCCTGTCCCATTCCACAATCCTATGCATTAAAAAAATAAAACACTTAGTTCTAGTTATAGAAATAATGATTATTCCTTTCTGAATGACATTCAGACTGTGAAGGAGGACGAGGAAGAGGAGGAGGAGGGAAGGAGAGGGAGAAAGAATTGGAGGAGGGGGAGGAGGAGACGTAGAATAGAATCAAACTTTCCAAGAAGGAACAGATTTCAAAGGTGGGAAAGGAGATTTGAAAAGATACCTATTACTTCAAATGTAAATTGTGAATCTATTGCACACAATGATTTATAATTAATATCCTAAAATATATTTATGGATTGCAATGGTGGATGGCACTCGTATGATGAAACTAGATAAAGATAAATGCTGCTTACAGAGGCCCCAGCCAAGGGCACACCCTGTGGAAGAGTACAAGTTGTCTATGTGGGGATCGTTGCTGCCAGGGAGCTTAATAAGGCTCAGTGTGCTACACCTGCCAAAGTGACAGTTCAGGGGCTTTGGTAAAAATATAACATCCAGATTTAGAGAAGTGTTTCCCTTTCCTTTTCCTTGTCAACACAAAACCTAGAGTATGCTAGTGCATTCTTCAGCCTCAAAAATGGAAATGCATTCAGTGCATTGTATATATAATGATGTGAAGAGTGATGTAAAAGAGTAGTGCATATAATAAACGGTGGAAAGCATGTTAACTGTCTTCAGATACATAAAATAATAAAGAGAAATGAAAACTAGTCCTGCTTTGACTTGGAGTAGGGAACTACTATCTATTAATGTCTGACACTGCCTGGTTTGCTCAGGAAGAACTATCCGATGGTCAGAGGCGCCCAAAGATAGAATGAGCCCTTGCTGACTTCAGGCATATACATATTTAGAAAAAGCTTTGTAAGACAGACTTAGGAAAGTGAATTGCTACTTGGGTGACAGCTTAGCTAGAATCTATACCAACACTGAGATATAAATTAAAATGTATCATTATATAAATTTTAAAAATGCATTTGTTTTTATTTAATTCATTTGGAGTGAGAGTTAGTTGGTGCACCTTTTTAAATAGCTGAAACCCTGAAATCTTCCCTAAATTCCTTATTGATATGAGTACCCCCACTGCAGAGGTAGGTTTGAAGTGTGACTGCTTGGCAAGAACTTTTGAGATTTGCTTGAGAATTTATTTTGTACCATTAGGTAGACATTTTTTTTAAGGCAGAGAAGAGTAGTTTTAGTAGATTGTATGGAGAGGATGTGGAAGACTTTGGCATATGGAGATCTTAGTTCCTACAGAAAATCATTCTCTCTTCCTCCATTTTCATCCATGAGTGGTTTTACGTAGGTGCTTGCTGAGAGGGTACTGTCCAGCAGCCTGGGTGCTGAATTGTAGGGCTCTTCATGGGAAGTCTTCCTAGCAATGTCATTAGTAATATGAAATGGTGGGCGATAAGGTAAGCTTGTCCAATTTATTTACTTAGGCATTCTATTTTTGAAAATTGTATTATTATTCAGGGGAAAACATTATCTCTTGCTTTATCTTTTTTATAGACATTTATTGCAAATTGTAAGAAGTACAAAACACAGTAATCCATATTAAGTTGTAGGTTGCATTTTTTTCTAGACAATTTTCTCTATTAACAAGAAGTAGAGACAAAGGAGGAAGAAAGACATATTTGTTACGTGATGTGGAAGCAGAACTATTTCTAAATAATGCTTTTGTGTGGTGTATTCCTGGAGGTACTGACAGTTCCTTATAAGGTAAATGAACATTTCAGCTAAAGTTTACAAGCAAAACACAAGGCTAATCACAAAATACTCTTTGTCTTCAGCCGACTGCAGGGGGCAAGAGTGAGCTTGTGTACACACTCAGAGCCCAGATTTTCCTGGGTGCTATCTTCTCACATGTGGTTTTAAATCTTCCAACTTGTGATTATTATTTTTCAGCACTGAATTAGTGAATCATTTTACATAGTGCCATTATGTAAAATAAAATGATACTTTGTTTCTCTGCATTGACCAATTACTGGGTGGAGAAAATTAGGCTTCTGAAAGACACATGTGGGCATAGTTTGGCAGATTACAGGAAAGCCTTGTAAAATGCTCCCAGATGTTTGATGCAAAAGAGGGAAAATGCCAGGAATGAGGAGAAAATTGAGGTGGGTTTCAGACATTTTACAATCTATTGACGTAAAAGCTAAGAAAACAAGTAAGATCATAGATATGAAATCCCTCTGAAAGGCCAATAATCACAAAGTTTTACTATATAAAACCCATTTTCTCTTTTTCTTTCTCCCTTTTGCCTGAGGTTATTATACATCATATTAAGGAACTTTATTGGTAATCCTTAATAAATAGTATATTAGATATGAACCCAAGAATAAATAATTTTTTTATTCAAGAGTTCAAGTGTCATGACTGGAATCTTTTTCTAACTTCAAAAAGCAATTAGAGAACCTGTCCCTCCCTTGGTTGAGATTTCTCAAACTTGACTACAGCGCAGACAGATGATGTAATGGTTGTAAAACTGGCCTCCTTTGAGTGGCAAGATTGTTCTGGAGTCAGTCTGTATGCTAGCAGCAAACAACTGGCAGATGGCATCAGGGTAATTGAGGAGATTCAATGAAGAGACTATTCACAAAGGCAAGAGTAAGGTAACCAATAAAGGATAGTGAGGCACACTAGGACGAGCAGTAGTGGGAAGAGAATATAATTTTCGTGAGGTAGCGTGGTGGAACCAGGGAAAGGCTGCCCTAACCGGTGAGAGCTGTATCTACAGAAGAAGGGCTGTCCATTGGAAACCAACTCAGAGAGAATCATGCTACCCCTGTCCGATGCTAGTTTCACAGGGTGGGAAGCTTCTAATCTCTAGATTATGCCACGGTTTGTCTGAACCTATCCTGCAGCCGAAGCAATGAATCTTGGTTGACATAGTTTTTGTATTCAGTTTTCCAGGACACAAAGTAGGATGGAAAAAAAATGAGAAGAGCAGATCTGGAGGGGATAGTAGAAAGTATGTAGTGCATTCCACACTTCAGCTTATTTATTTTTTGAAATATCCCCTCCCTGAAATGATTATTTTTCATGTTTTTTATAGATAAATATATTGAGGCTCAAAAGTAGGTTAAAAACTTTCTCCAAATTTAAATAAGGATTTGTCTGACTTCACATTTCATGGTTTTCCCTATACCAAGCAGCTGCTTTTCCCTCCAGGGTTCCAATGATGGTCTTTAGGGAAGATACTCTATAGAAGGAGAAAAATGGGTTGTTATATTGCCTCTCCTCTTTGTTGACATTTACTTAACATATAGTATTGATCATAGTTTTATTTTTTTAATGTTTGTTTAATTTATTTTTGAGAACGAGAGAGAGAGAGAGAGAGTGTGTGTGTGAGAGAGAGAGAGAGAGAGAGCGAGCGAGCGAGCGAGCGAGCAGGGGAGGGGCAGAGAGAGAAGGGGGGAGAATCCCAAGCAGGCTTTGCTCTGTCAGCTCAGAGCCCAGTGTGGAGCTTAACTCACGAACGGTGAGGTCATGGCCTGAGCTGAAATTGAGAGTTGGTTGCTTAAATGAGTCACTCAGGCTCAGTCACCAACAGGGGTAATTCATCATAACTTCTTAGGCAAGGAATCTCAGTCCTATTGTTCTTTATCCTGTTCTTTATCCATTGCTGTTAGTTTCTGTAGGATGTCTAAAATAAGCAAGAGGAATTTGAGTCAAGGATTCTGGGCAAGTGCTGAAATGCCATTCTGGGAACTTGTGCCATTAGCAATATGGATCTTAAAGGCACATTGTGAAGAGTGTAGACAGACCAGTGCCAACAAATTATAGATTTATTGAATATGTTTGTGTTGCTGTGTATATAATTTACACTTCTTTGGACTCCGTTTAGTAAAATGAGATAATCTTCATTTTTAAGACTTTATCAAAAGACTGTAAAATTTTCTTTTAAAATTATAAAGTTGAGAAGGTCAAAAAATTGAATCTTCAAAAACAGGATGATTAAGTATTGTCTATATCAGATGCCATACCTTTCGTATTATTTTACTTTTTAATTTTTTTAGCTTTTATCTTTAAATAACTTCAGCCTTACAAAAGAGCTGCACAAATATCCATATATATTCATTGAGATTCTTCAAAGGCTATTATTCTATTACATCTTCTTTCTCTCAACACATGCACATACTAACACACACACACACACACACACACACACACCCAGCCATACACTATTAAATGTTTTTTCTGAACTATTGGAGAATAAGCTGCAGACATAATGCATTTTTACCCTTAAATATGTAAATATGGATTTTCTAAAAATGCAGATATTGGATATGCCTATACACAGTATAATTATTAAAAAGTCAATAGTAATTAATACTGTAAAAAATCATCTACAGATCTTAGGCAAAATTTCCATTGTTTCAGTAGTGCCTTTTATAGAAGAAGGGCAAAAATATCTTGGGCATAGGATCCAAGTTAGAATCATAGTTTTCATTTAGTTGTCAAATCTCATGGGTCTTCTTTAATCTAGGACAGTTCCTTGATGTCACTTTATGTTTTATGACCGTTACATTTTGTTTTTAAAGAAAGATGTGAGGACAGTTGTTTTGGAAAATGTATCTCAATCTGGGTTTTCCTGATGTCATCTCATGATTAAATTTAGGTTGTGTACGCTTGGCAAGAATACCACAGAAATGTTTCATTTTAGAGCTTCAGATCAAGAGGCAGGTGATACGTATTTTTGTTCCATTACTAGCGGTGTAAACTTTGATCACTTGTTTAAGGTGATATCTGCCAAGTTTCTACAAAGTTACTATTTTCCCTTTTCAATTGAAGGTATCTTGTGGGAAGATTCTTTGAGATGATAGAAAAACGTTCCATTTTTCATCAAACATTCCCCTACCAGTTTTAGCATCTATTGGTATATTTCTGCCTAAAACAATTATTATTATTACGGCAGAAGCCAAATGGTCATTTTCCAATTCCATTATTCCCTTTACATTTATTAGATGGCATGTTACTTTAAGGAAGAACTATTCCTTCCCATTTACCCATTCTTTCATTCACTCACTCACTCATTCATCTACTTCTCTGTGGATTCACAGATGCTATTTTCTTCAATGAGTTATCATCAATTCCCAACATCATTTATTTTTATTTCAAATTGTCCAGCTTTGGATTGTGGAAATTCCTTTACACTGACTCCTGTATCCCTTTGCCCCCTCCCCCCAATCATTGTTTGAGCGGGTCTCTATGTTGGGGTACAACAATCAGTTTGTTTTATACTTTCCCTGATTCATCTCTGGAATCATCCATTTTTCCAAGGATTCCTGGTCCTTTTAAAAGAAATGTAATTTTAAAAAATAGTTTATTGTCAAATTGGTTTCCATATAACACCCAGTGCTCTTCCTCACAAGTGCCATCCTCCATTACCACCCCCCTTCCCATCCCCCTCCCCCTTCAGCCCTCAGTTCATTTTCAGTATTCAATTGTGTCTCAGGGTTTGCATCCCTCTCTCTCCCCAACTCTTTCCCCCTTCCCCTCCCCATGGTCCTCCGTTAGGTTTCTCCTGTTGGACCTATGAGTGCAAACATATGGTGTCTGTCCTTCTCTGCTTGACTTATTTCACTTAGCATGACACCCTCGAGGTCCATCCATGTTGCTACAAATGGCCAGATTTCATTCTTTCTCATTGCCATGTAGTACTCCATTGTATACATATACCACATCTTCTTGATCCATTCATTAGGTGATGGACATTTAGGCTCTTTCCATGTTTTGGCTATTGTTGGCAGTGCTACTATGGACATTGGGGTACATGTGCTCCTATGCATTAGCACTTCTGTATCCCTTGGGTCAATCCCTCGCAGTGCTATTGCTGGGTCATAGGGGAGCTCTACTGATGGTTTTTTGAGGAACCTCCACACTGTTTTCCAGAGTGGCTGCACCAGTTTACATTCCCACCAACAGTGTAGGAGGGTGCCTGTCTCTCCACATCCTCGCCAGCATCTATAGTCTCTTGGTTGTACATTGTAGCCACTCTGACCAGCATGAGGTGGTATCTCAGTGTGGTTTTGATTTGTTTTTCCCTGATGATGAGTGATGTTGAGCATCATTTCATGTTCCTGTAGGCCATCTGGATGTCCTCTTTGGAGAAGTGTCTGTTCAGGTCTTCTGCCCATTTAAAAACTAAAATCTAAGCATTTGATGTGCATATTACTTTTTTAGCAGTTTGGACCAATACACACACACACACACACACACACACACACACACACACACACACACAGCTTTCTTGAAGTGGTCTGTTGACAAAGAATAATTAAGCAACAATATCGAGTCTTTCTTTAGGGAAGATGTAAACATTTGGCCTTAACACTCTTGAAGTTTTAATCAGACACTGCAGGTTTCAGCTGGGGAAAATGAAGACAAAGATAAAACAAGTGACACTCCAAGGGCACAGGCATGGACTTTTGCTGCCTTGACATTCCATTCTTTTTTTTTAAATTTTTTAACTTTTATTTATTTTTGAGAGACAGAAACAGAGAGTGAGTGGAAGAGGGGCAGAGGAAGAGGGAGACACAGAATCTGAAGCAGGCTTCAAGCCCGAGATGTCAGCACAAAGTCCATTGCAAGGCTAGAGGTCATGCCCTGAGCTGAACTCTAAAGCTTAAGTGACTGAGCTACCCAGACATCCCAACATTCCATTCTTTTGCCTCAAGTACTCTTCATTTTCTTTCTTTCATTCCTCATCATTTCCAGAGAAGTTTCTGCATGTGGTTTAGTTTATCACCAAGAAATGTGATGTCACTTGATGTCACCAAACTTCGGAATCAAGTTCATGTTAAATCGATTTATCCATGTGAAAACAGTAGTCTTTGAGATGGTGTGTATCAGCCTCCACATACAGACAGCCCCAAGGGAGAGGCAGAGTCTGCAGGTTAGGAAGCACAGGAGAAGTTGGGAGTCTAAGCAACCGACCACCCAGCTCCCAGTAGGGCAATAAGGTGCTGGAAGAGCCGCTCCCAAACTGGGGCCCTGTGCCCCTCCCCAGTGAATTCCACGTGTATATTATCACATTAACTGTGTTTAGAAGGTGTCAGCCTCACATGATTTGCATTCATTACCCACAATGTTTTTTAATTCTGTGCCTGCTTTGAAAAGCAGATGATGACATTCTGCTGGGCGATTTCAGCCCGCACACTCTTTATAAAGTAAAAAAGTGAAGCAATTATTGCTGAGAAGGGGGAGAAAAGAAGATAGTTTTTCATATTTGGTGCTTTAAGAGAGAATGATATGTGTGTTGTATACACATTGGGAAGTTGTATTGGGAAGAGGTGGAGGGTGGAGAGATAAATCATGATTCTGATTCTGCGTGCTCATAGTATTGAACCAAGAGTTATGGAGATTCAGAAAATCCTTCTAAATAGGGGTAGGAATTCACAGGGACCAAGCAGAATTGTGTTGAGCATGTGCTAAGTAAGACACGTGTTGTCAGAACTCTAAGTAAACCAAGACCAGGTGGTGGAAACAGCAAGAAGCTTAGACTCAAGGGTTGAAACTGGCCCTGTCTCATGATTGGTCTAACGCAGAGATGGGGGAGGAAAGCAAGTTGGGAGAACCAGTTAGCATGATACAGTACCTGTGTCTTCTTCCCTCCTTCTCATTTTTCATATTCTTTCTCTGGTATGCCACAAAATAAATGATCAGCAAATGATCTATCATTCCTTCCTGCAATCCATAGCTTAAATAAATTCACATAGTCAAGTAAATTAGCAAGAGATACAGAAACGAATAAAGTGGGGATTTTGTTTGAAAACAAGTCATAGTAAATAAGCTAGGACAGATATATAATAGCATAATAAATAGCACTAACAAGTCATATGATTGTACTTATAATCCTTCCCCATCGGTCAATAAAAATATATTTACTTTCACCAAGTCCATCAGAACAGACTATTCTGTTCAGTTTTGTGCACCTGATCCCTTGAATAGTTCTAGGTACATAGTAGATGCTCAATGGATACCGAATGGATACCTATTCTGTTCAGTTTTGTGCACCTGATCCCTTGAATAGTTCTAGGTACATAGTAGATGCTCAATGGATACCGAATGGATAGATGAGCCAACTTGTTTACATGTTTTAATTGTCATGTATTTTCCTCTCCTCCTCTGTGCAAAATTATAATGAACTCACCTTATCCTTTGTCATAAGCTGCTTGCCTCACACTACTGTCCCTCTGTGGAACTTCTTTCAGCAGGGATAGTACACTGTGCCAAATCCATTTTCTCCTTTTAGCAACTCGGTGCACTTTCCTTTTCGTATCAAGTACAGAAGCTCCTGGCTCCCTCTACTTTCAAACTGTCTTATCCCTTTATTTTCTTTCATACTTTTCTTTCCTCTGGCTCTTCTGAAGTCTGAGTATTCACTAGTATCACTGGTTTGCTCTTCTAATTTTATTTTTAAAATAAAAATTGCCTATATTTAAGGCATACAACATGATTTGATGTACATATACATAGTGAAATGATTAGTATAGTCAAGCTAATTAACATATCACCTGCTCACATAGATTTCCAATGCTGTCATGTGCATACACACAGACACACATGCACACATACACAGAAACAATTTGCTCTTCTTCATCTGCTGATGTCTCAAGAAGTTCTTTAGCTGCCCTTTTCCTTTTTTACCTGCCTATCCTGCTGGGGTGCTCACATCAAACTCTATGACTTAGACTATGATCCCTGTGCTTAAAAATATTCCTTCAGGGGTGCCTGGGTGGCTCAGTCGGTTAAGCATTCAGCTTTGGCTCAGGTCACGGTCTCATGGTTCGTGGGTTTGAGCCCCGCATCGGGCTCTGTGCTGACAGCTGGCTCAGAGACTGGAGCTTGTCTTCAGATCCTGTGTTTCCCTCTCTCTCTGACCCTCCCCTGATCATGGTCTCTCTCTCTCAAAAATAAATAAAAACATTAAAAAAATTCCTTCAAAGAAGTAAGTGTAGGTGGAAAAAAAGTGCTATGCAAGGACTGGGTCCTGGGCACTCCAACTTTTAATGGGCTGAGATGTAAGGAGAGATTACCAAAGTAGAGTGAGAATTCATGGCCAGGGCTTTGGAGGAAAATTGGGTGACTAGAGCATCTTAGGAGCCAGGAGAAAGAACTGTTTCAAGGAGAGACATCAGATGGCCCGCTGGGTAGAGTGGTGACAATGGGTCAGCATTTCCAACCACAGATGGAGTATGTTGGTAAAGTGACCCTTTTAGAAGTAGTAATAGCATTATTGTTTCCTTTGTTATATATTTTTTAATGCATAGACAGACAGGCAGACAGATAAACAGGATTGGATAAACTTCATTTGAATATTGGGTCTGCTTCCTTTGAGCATAGCCTGGTGACAAGAACTTGAACTCTGAAGTCAGGTGACCTGAGTTTAACTCTGGCTCTTTTTATTAGAGTATGGTTTTATTTTTTTTTAAGTTTATGTATGTGTTTTGAGAGAGAGACACAGAAAGAAGGGGGGAGGGATGGAGGGAGAGAAAACACACACATGGGAGCAGGGAAAGGGCATAGAGAAAGGGAAAAGGAGAATCCCAAGCAGGCTCCATGCTGTCAGCATAGAGCCCGATGCAGGGCTTGAGTTTATGAACCATGAGATCATGGCCTGAACCAAAATCAGGAGTCAGATCCTTAACAGACTGGGTCACAAAGGGACCATATCATATGGTTTGATTTTAGGCGAGTTTTTACACTAAGTCTCAACTTCCTTATCCACACAGTGAGAATAATAATAGTACCTCATTCATAAGGCTGCTCAGGGGATTAGATGTTAAAATGTACTTAAAGAGCTTATAATAGTGCTATACATTAAACACTCAGTTTCTATTGTTCTATGAATTTCCCTACTTGTTGAATGTGCATTATGAAGGTTCCAGACTCATAGAGTTTTTTGTGAAAATCAAACTACATTGTTCATATAAAGTGTTCTATGCATGGGAAGTTCTCTATACATGTTGACTGAAATACTATTAAATGTGCTCATCGTTTGGTTTGAATGAAATGACCCAACCATTCAGTTTATCCCTCAGTTGAACACTGCTAGTGGTTATGGCGATGCAAGCATTACACAGCTTTAAATTGCTTTATTCTGAGTCATATATTGTTTAATTTACACTCATAACATGCTGCTGGTTGAAGACAGGAAGCATAAGGAGCACTGATGTGCATGCATTTTCAGTGGATCTTTAAGATACGTTTATCTGATCAAAATTCTCCTAGAGCACATCAAGGTGTCTCTAGTGCTTTCAAAACCAATGTTACAAAGAGAAAATTTAGTGCTGATTATATCCAATTGGATATTCATTTTGGGGGAATAAACACAATCCTCACAAACAACGGGTTAGATGTGAAGTGTTTGCAAATAGAATACTGAGACCATCTCTCTCACGTCATATTTTGGAAAGAAATTTAAAAATAAATAAACAAAATGCCTTCTAAGTATGAAATGCCATACTTCTGCACACAAGATCTGAAAAGCAATGTTTAATTTCATGGTTTACTTTCAGTCTGAAATTAATATTAAATAATTCATGTCAGTTATTAAATGGAAAAAGTAAAATTTGTCTATATGGTTTGTGAATATTCTCAAAGGTATGATAAATTAACTTTCTATTATAATGTATCATACTTCATTGACCAAATGTAAAGTATGGCATTTACCTCAATCCACTTTTCACTGTCATAATAACAAATTGCAAAACATTTTTGAAATCTTGGGAATTTTACAAAATTGTAAGTGATTATGAAATGAGTTCATGAAGACAAAAAGGCTGGGCAAACCTTTATTAATCAATAATCATAGAGGCAGAACTGATTCTTAGGCCTGGGCTGTTAATTTGGGGTGGGGTGAGTTAGAATATAAAGCTTTTGAGTTTGATTTTCGTTCTCATTTATGATAATCACTGCTTATGATAATTACTGCTAATTCCCTCCCTTCACCCCACGCTGTCTCCTAGAGAATATCCTCTTCAGAAAAGCCTTAAGTTTGTTCTGTAAAACTTTTTAAACATGATATTAGTCATAATTTATTAAGACTCACAACAAAGTGTCATAAAAACTTCAACATAATAGGCGGTTAACAATCTTGTCACCCATCCTCTAACCCCACTTAGCCTCCTCAAACCAGACTTTTCTCCTTATAATATGAACACATCTCATTGGTCCAAATTTTTCTGGTATATTTTATTATACTCTGTCTTTGAGGATTTCATGCAATAAGAATATTTATTAGAAGCATCCCAACAAACCCCAATTCGAATCCAGGAACTTGTACTAATTTGTTGTGAGACATTAGAAGAATCTACTTTGTTTACTTGACTTTCCTTAAACTCAGTTACTTGATTTTTAAAATTATATATTTTCCTATGGAGAGGGGAAAAAGGGGGTAAGAGTAAAAAATGTATTCAAGGAAATAAAGGAGTACACAAAATAGAGGGAGCTTACATTACTAGTGATGACAGTAGGGCATGAACCAAGGACTATGACTAACTCAACTTTCTCTCCCTGAGCTGTAAATCTCTGTGTGTCCTTCTGTCTTTACTAGTTACCTTCTAAAGCCTAGCAGGGCACTTCACAGCTAGGTACCTAACATCTAGAGGTTCATTTTTCTCCTTTCCCACTCCATTTTTCTGTTCACAACACCTTTATATCTTTGTACAACACCATAAGAGAGAACAAGATCCACTCCCATCGGTGATTAAAAAATGGAAATAGGAGCACCAGAGTGGCTCAGTTATTTAGTATCTGATTTTTGATTTCAGCTCAGGTCATCATGGCTCATGAGATCGGGCCCCACATTGGGCTCTGTGAGGATGGCACTGCAGAGCCTGCTTGGGATTCTCTCTCTCGCCCGCCCCCTGCTCCCCTCCTCTATGCCTGTGCTCTCCCACTCTCTCTCAAAATAAACAGATAAACTTAAGACAAATGAAAATAAAAATAAATACAGATATACAGTAAATTATTTTTTTTCTCAGTAGTGAGGTGGGGATGACTCCTGCTTATTCAGTTGGTATCTTCTCCAGAAGTACTACTTCCCAGCCAAGCAAAGAGGAAAGAATACATTTCTGTGAATGCACATACATCTGCTCTCCTTTTCTACCTATTCTGCATAGACAATCATTAAACAAAGCACACATAGACA
Source organism: Suricata suricatta (assembly GCF_006229205.1). Classification (NCBI taxonomy): domain Eukaryota; kingdom Metazoa; phylum Chordata; class Mammalia; order Carnivora; family Herpestidae; genus Suricata; species Suricata suricatta. The sequence continues at coordinate 132,083,973 of NC_043708.1, forward strand.
CACATACCCACATACACCCACTTCCTCATAAGCTCTAAACATGAGTCATTATAGAAATGTAATGTGGCTTCCTCCAGTACTTTTTTCCATAATTTGGAAAAGAGATGAAACCAAATGAATGGAATTTATAAGAACCTCATTAAAGAAAAGAAAGTCCCCAGGAATCAGTGAGAATCTCTTTTGTGGACTTTTCTGTATAAAATTTTGGGGCAACATTGAATAAGGGGCATGCTGAACTTCTTCCATGGCAAAAACTACCAGAAAGAATATCAGTGAGATCCTCTGGAAATTTTTCTGGAAATAGAACCCTAAGTTGAGGTGTGTGTGTAATGGAGATGAAAAGCTAGATATGTTTGAAGGGCCATACTTGGTTAGACCATGATTGACTCTTCGTTTGGAAATCAAAGTTGGAGGAGGAGGGTGACTGGATGTGGATGGAAGGCATTGGTCATGGTTCCTTGAGCCACTCAGATTCAGAACTTTGACTTCCAATTAAATTGTACTCTGTCTTTATTTTCCTTTTCCAGATAAGAGCTCCATATTGCCAGTTTCCCTTCTTAATATTTTTCATGCTAATCCTTTTTGTGGCATGGACACTAACACATGTAGACTGGTATGGATTGAATTGTATCTCCCCCATCCCAATTCATATATTGGAGTCATAACCCTCAATATAATTGTATTTAGAGATGGGGCCTTTAAGGACATTATTAAGGTTAAATGAATTCTTCAGGGTACAGTCCCAATCTGATAGGATTAGTGTTCCTCTAAAAAGAAACACCAGAGAGGATACTCTCTTTCCATGGACAAACACCCAGGAAAGGCCATGTGAGGATACAATGAAAAGGCAGCTGTCTGCAAACCAGAAGGGGAGCCCTCACCAGAAGTAGAGTCCTGTTGAAACTTGATCTTGAACTTTCAGACTTCTAGAACTGTGAGAAAATATATTTCTGCTATTTAAGCCATCTGGTCTATGATATTCATTATGGAAGTTGGAGCTAAGGCATAGACTAATTATAATATTCCAGAATTAAGGCTATTATATATTGTGCCAGATTTAAATAAATCTTAGGAAAAAAGCTTTATGGATGAGGTTTTATTACAGATGAGGACTTTAATTTTCTAAGAGGTTAAATTCTTTTCTCTAAGCACTCAGAGCTAAAGATGAGAGAACCAGGATTTGAGCCCTGCTCTATTTTAACAGTGTGTTTCTTCCACGCTAACATCAACATTGTCATGCAGGGTCAGACCCTCGTTTAGGACCCCAGTGTATTCCTTCAGATCTCCAGCACTCTTGTTAATTTTGTAACCTCATCAAGACATAGAGCATACACTTTCTGACTTAGCTTTCACTACTCCAGCTCATTTGATTCACCTCTTAGAGTTGGCTGGACAAACCCCAAATCCTTAACCTGTCTTTAAAGATATGTTCAAAATCTGAGCCCACTTAACTAAAAGGTGTTACTGCTTTTAAACTTATATACCAAGAATATGCCACATTTAACCTTGTCTTTGTGATCTTATCTATGGTATTCCCTCTCCTGGAAAACACATTCCTCTCCTGTCTACACACACAAATTCTATTCATCATCTGAGGCTAAACTCAGTCCAACAATTTGTATCAAAATTTGCTTATATCAATCTACATTTGATCCCCTGCTTGAAACTCTTCCAGTTTTAAGGTTTTATTTTTGTTTGTTTAAGTGTGTGTGTGTGTGTGTGTGTGTGTGTGGTGTGTTGTAATGTATTACTTTTTTACTATTTGGTCATGTATTCTTCCATAGTGTCCCACTAAAATGGCATTGGATAATAATGTACAGTAGTTTCCCTCCCCCTTATCCTTGGTTTTGCTTTCTGTGGTTTCAGTTAACCTCAGCCAACCCCAGTCTGAAAGCAGATGATCCTCTTTCTGATCCATGGTCAGAAATGCATTAGTAGCCTAATGATAGGAGTTTATTCATTTATTTTTGAGGTGGTGGGAGGGCAGAGAAAGAGAGAGAGAGAGAGAATCTCAAGTAGGTTCCATGCTGTCAGCACAGAGCTTGCCTGATGCAGCGCTTGAACCCACAAACTGTGAGATCATGACATGAGCTGAAACCAAGAGTTGGAATCTTAGTTGTCTGAGGCACCCAGGTGCCCTTCAGCCCATAGGCATTTTATCATCTCATATCATCATAAGAAGAAGGATGAGTACAATACAATGAGATATTTTGTGAGAGGCTACATTCACATAAATTTTATTGTTGTATATTATTATAATTCTTCTATTTTATTATCATTGTTAATCTCTCACTGTGACTGATTTTTAAATTATATTTTATCATAAGTATATATGTGTAGGAAGAAAACATATAGTGTTTGGCATTATCCATAGATTCAGGCATCCACTGGGGGTCTCATGCAGATAAAGGAGGTTTACTATACTCTATTCATTGCTAATCCCAATGCTTCAAAGACACAAAGGCACTCAATAAATAGTAGATCAATTTATTGAATGAATGATGGTAATAGTTACATATGCTCAAAGAAACAAAGAATATCCAACATAGTCTCATCTTTGCTTACCACTAGTACAGGCAAGGGATTATGAATGGAGTAGCTGTTGGATGCACAGGGAAACAGTATGGTGTGATGGAAGCCATATGGAATGAGCTTGAATCTTATCTTCATCCACTTCCTCATTTTATTCCCCCAGGAAGTTACTTGAATTTCTCAGGCATGGTTTCCCTATATAAAACTCTCTTAATAGAACCTGGATCACTTGACAAAATACAGCATCCTTTCCTTGATAAAAACCCTCAAGAAAGTAGGGATAGAAGGAACATACCTTACCATAATAAATGCTATATACAAAAGACCCACAGGTAATATCCTTAATGGAAAAAAAAACTGAGAGCTTTCCCCCTAAGGTCAAGAACATGACAGGGATGTCCACTTTCACCATTGTTGTACAACATAGTACTGGAAGTCCTTGTCTCAGCAATAAGATAACAAAATGAAATAAAATGCATCAAATTAGGAAGGAAGAAGTCAGACTTTCATTCTTCACAGATGACATGATACCCTTTTTGGAAAACCTGGATGACTCCAACAAAAACTGATAGAATTGAAACACGAATTTAGCGAAGTTGCAGGTTGTAAAATCAACATAAATTGGTTGCATTTCAATACACCAATGATGAAGCAGCAGAAAGAGAAATCAAGAAATCAGTCTCATTTACAATAGCACCAAAAACATAAGATACCTAGGAGTAAAACTAAACAAAGAGGTAAAAGATCTGTACACTGAAAATTATAGAATTCTCATGAAAGAAATTAAAGAAGGTGCAAAGAAATGGAAAAACATCTCATGCTAATGGATTGGAAGAACAAATATTGTTAAAATGTTGATACTATCCAAAGCAATCTACACATTCAATGTAATCCCTATCAAAATAACACCAGCATTCTTCACACAGCTAGAATAAATAATCTTAAGATTTGTATGGAACCGGGAAAACCCCAAACAGTCAAACTAATGTTAAAAAATGAAAACCAAAGTTGGAGGCATCACAATTCCAGGCTTGTAGCTGTATTACAAAGCTGTCATCATCAAGACAATATGGTATGGCTACAAAAACAGACAAATAGATCAATGGAACAGAATAGAGAACCCATAAATGGACTCACACATATATGGCCAACTAATCTTTGACAAAGCAGGAAGGAATATCCAATGGGAAAAAGACAGTCTCTTCAGCAAATGGTGTTGGGAAAACTGGATATCAACATGCATCAACATGAACTACTTTCTTACACCAAACACAAAAATAAACTCAAAATGGATGAAAGACCTAAATGGAAGACAGGAAACCATCAAAATCCTAGAGGAGAATACAGGAAGCAACCTCTTTGACGTTGACTGGAGCAGCTTTTTACTAGACATGTCGCTGGAGGTAAGAGAAACAGAAGCAAAAATGAACTATTGAAACCTCATCAAGATAAAAATCTCTGCACAGTGAAAGAAACAATCAACAGAATTGAAAGGCAAGTGACAGAATAGGAGAAGATATTTGCAAATCACATACTGGATAAAGGGTTAAAATCCAAAATCTGTAAAGAACTTATCCAGCTCAACACATAAAAAACAAATGATCCAGTGGAGAAATGGGCAGATGACATGAACAGTCACTTTTCCAGAGAAGACATGCAAATGGCCAACAGGCACATGATAAAATGTTCAACATCACTCATTGTCATGGAAAAACCCATCAAAACCATAATGAGATATCACCTCACACCTATCAGAATGGCTAAAAGTAACAACTCGATAAAGAATAGATGTTGGCAAAGTTGCAGAGAAAGGGGAACCTTCTGCATTGCTGGTAGGAATGCAAACTGGTGCAGCCACTGTGGAAAACAGTATGGAGTTTCCTCAAAAAATTTAAAATAAAACTACTCTTTAACCCAGAAATTACACTAGTAGGTATTTATCCAAAGGATACAGAAGTGCTCATTCGAAGGGGCATGCAAGTTTCAAAAGAAGTCATTCAGAGAATGACAAATATCATATTATTTCACTCATGTGGAACTTAAGAAACAAAACAGATAAACACAGGGGAAGGAAAAGAAAAATAAGATAAAAACAGAGAGAGAGAGGCAAACCATAAGAGACTCTTAAATACCAAGAACAAATTGAGGGTTGCTAGAGGGGTGTTGGGTGGGGGGATGAGCTAAATGGGTGATGAGCATTAAGGAGGACACTTGTTGAGGTGAGCACTGGGTGTTATATGTAAGTGATTAATCACTCAATTCTACTTCTGAAGCCAATACTACACTATAGGTCAACTAACTTGAATTTAAATAAATAAATTTTAAAAAGAACCTGGCTTACAGTGAATGTTAGTAAAAGGTCTCCTAATTGCTATTGTGGCCATTGGTAATCACTGTGTAGAGAATGAAGTTACTCCTTCACCCATACTCTTTCAAAGTCTATTGATGTTCCAACTTCTCCCTGCTTCAAAGATGACAGTGATAACTGATCCTGAAACATAGCCAGATTATTGGCCTGGCTTTGAATGGGGGCAAGAAGAAAAAAAAAATACCTGGAGGCAATGTACTTTAGCAAAGGCATTCGTGAATAGAAATGTACTGTAAAATCACTTTTCATCATAGTCATCTTCCCTTACTGAAGTAATGTATTTGCTCAACTGAAAGAGAAAATATGAGACGCCCAGTCCTACAGAGGCATTATAATGCTTGGAAAGAATACAATTGGACAGAACACCTGGGTATTGATGGGTTTCATCTTGGGGTGATGCACCTGATTTGAGAATCCATCATTTCACTTCGTAACACCTATTACACCAATGTTTAGGAGTTAATTTGGAGATACAATGAATGAGTGAGTAACTGAAAATAACATCCCATTATTTTTTTTATAATAAAGAATGAATGACTGTGGACCAAGGTAGTTCTATTATTTTCAATAGGAGGATAGTTTGAGCTCATACTTAAGGCTCTGCTCAGCATTACATTTGGAAAAGTGCAATGTAATTGGTGTGAGACAGCATAGATTTTTGAAAATAAATCATGTCAAACACATTTGATTACTTTTTAAAATTAAATTGCTATTGGAATAGATAGAAGAAGAAACAAGTAAATTCAATACCACTTATTTTTTTAAAGCTACCTGGCACTGTTTCTTAGACTTTTAAGCATAGAGATTAGTTTCAGGTAGGTCTATGAGGAAATAGTCAAGTGGCAATAGACAATGGGAACTGGAGTTGAAGATCTAGGAAGAAATATAACAGTTCTTTGGAGTGACTGGAAAAGCACCAAATGCCAGGATTGGAGTGCTTCAGAGGCAGGTGGATTTGAGGTCACATATTGGCACTGTCGATTATTGGCTGTGTGACAAGTCACAACCTTTCTGAACTTCAATTTTCTCTTCTCTAAAAGATAATAGTTACCTTCCAGGGCTCTTGAGGAGAGCAAATTAGATGGTTCTTACAGAGTGCAGCTCAGGACCCAACATAGAACAGGTAACCATGTGATATTTCCCACTTAGTTCCAGACTCCTTATGACCAGATGGCTTCTCCTAATCACATAGATCTTTAGGATATCTGAGGAAGGCTCTACTTCAATATCCACGTGAGACTCAGTAATATTAAGGTCTAAGCTCTGCTGAGTCCTTGAGCCCATGGTAACTTCTGTTTCAAGTATTTTTACCTCTCTGTAAACACCTGTTCAAGAGGTCAGCACTGCAAAGCCTAGCTTAGTTCTTTGGAAATAAGAAACTCAAGAAACTTAAAAAATCTTTGCCAGAACCCTAAGATAAAAGCTCCAACAAGATCAATGAAAGCTTTTTAGGAAATGACTTCTAGAGTACTCAATGCTCTGTGGTGAGATACATCGAGAAACCTCACGTATCCACCCCATCACCCTCCTGTTACTAATTCCTTGCATAGTTTTTATCCTGTTGGAGGCTTTTCTCATTTACTTCCTTTGTGTACTTGCTTATTCACTGTCTCCTGTCCCAGGAATGTAGGACATCCTCTGAGAATAAGATTTTTTCTTATCTTGCTTATTGCTCTGTTCCATGAGTTAAGCCCTTAGAGTTCCTAGTTTACAGTTGCTCATCCAGTGTAAGCACCCAAATAAAGATTTTTGGATGAATTACTAGCTGATGGCATTGAATAGGAGGCAGCAGTTGGTGGTCCACCATCCTACAGGCTACCCACTTTGAACAGCCTACAAAAACATGGCTGCCCTCATTCACTTATATGTATCCTAGGGCTGCTTTCCTTCTGTAGTTACAGAATATGTGACTTGGTAACCCACCAAGTCTAAACATTTATTATCTGGGACCTTAGAGGAAAAAGATCATCCACACCTGGTTTAGAATATAGAGATCAATTATATGATGTTCTCACCACCACATCCACCATCATCATCATCATCACCATCATCTACAGTGACATCAACATAGCAGCTCTTAAGATGCCTTCTAGGGACTGGACATTTCAGGTGCTTATATTTGGTCCCTTCACAGCCTTTACAGGGTGGATCTTGTTTACTCTGTCCTTCAAAAGAGGAAGCTGACACTCAGGGAAGTCAATTCTATAAGGACAGGGAGCTTAATCATGCCAGAGCTCAGATTCACCCTTCCTCGCCTCAACCTGTCTGACTCCAAAGCCTTTGATCTTTATACTATTCTAAGCTACTAACATTTTTACCATGGGCATTTTAAGTGACTGTGAGAAAGTCCTTTCAATTCTCAGGGTCTCCATTTCCTTTTCTTTCATGGATTGAGGATAAAAATAATTTAAAAACACAACACAAACAAAAATAAACACAAGTGTCCCAGACTGGTTTTAAGTTTGTATTACCATGAATTATTACTCTCTCTTTATTATGCTTCATTCTTGCTTTGCTTATATTTAATGGAAGGGATTAGATAGGTGATGTGCACATTTTTACACTTACCACTGGCATTAAAATAGAGGGAATGTTAAGAAACCAAGATAGAACCATTTCACAGGATAAACTCAGAGATTAGGCAAATGGGCTTCAAAGTGGGATATGAAATTTAATGTGGCTAAGTGATGCACTTGGGTAGAAATAATGCCCAGGCTAAGTACAATTTAAATGGTGCTTAATTAGTTAATATGACAGAAAAGAAAGATCTGCATGTACTCGGAGAATGAACATTTACATCTTGGGTTCGGCATGCCGCAGCGATGAAGTGAGCTAATGTGCTGTCAGTATGTGGTTAGAGGGCCATTCTGTTAGTCCTGGGATGCCGGGCCTCTTGCAAGGCCCTGATTAGAACACACCAAGGCATCTGGTCCGATTCTGGACTCATTCAGTAACAAAAGAGAAGGGAAGTGTATTTCCAGGAATTAGAAATGACTGCCAAGAGTTAGAAGACTGGTAGTGAAGTTACCAGAAAGAGCCAGAGCTGAAGCTGAGTCTCCTGCACACACGTCCTAAGCACCAGGTGTGAAAGGGCCTCCTGTCTCTCCAGCCTCATCTCATGCTGCAGTCTTGTACTCATCACATGAGTTCAGTCTTGTCTGCACGACCAGATTCATTTTTTTTGTAATGTTTTATTTATATTTGATACAGAGAGAGACAGAACATGAGAGGGGGAGGGGCAGAGAGAGAAAGAGACACAGAACCGGAAGCAGGCTCCAGGCTCTGAGCTGTCAGCACAGAGCCTGACACTGGGCTCGAACCCATAAATGTGAGATCTTACCTGAGCCAAAGTCAGAGGCTTAACTGACTGAGCCACGCAGGTGCCCCTGCATGACTGGATTCTAACAGATACTACCCTGCCATGCAAAGAGGGTGTGTATTATAACCCATCATCCAGAACGTACAATTTCGTCCAACTGTCTTCTTTCCACTAGAGAGTCAGCTTATTGACATCAAGGTCTTTATCATCTTACCATGTGTATAATGGGCACCTATACTTCCCTTCCTGCTACAGAATCTTGGTTTTGCCCTGTGCTTTCTCCTTTTCTTCCTCCTAAGGAAGGAGAGAAGCTAAGTATAGCTACATCATTAATTATGAAAGAGACCAGGGAAGGACAAAGATAGAAAATTCAGGCAGCATGTTTATAGAGAGTTTTATTGGGGAGAGAATGTTGGGGATGGGGTGTGGGGAAGAGAGCACTGGAAGGAGAGGGAAGTGTGATGAGGCCTTGAGTGGTTTGCAAGTGGGACCTTCTTAATTTTCAACAATATAAGTGCCTGCGTTGTTACTTTTTGCTTAATTATGGCTATTGAACTGCATTTCTTTAAACATCCCACCCTTGGTCCAGACGGCATGGATTATTAGAATTATAAGCAGTACAGTGAGTGGTACATATCTCCCTTGCCCAATACAGTACTGGACAAGGTGTAGAGATCAATGGATGTTTTGAGTGAATGAATGAGTAAGTGGGAGAACAGAGTGATGCTAACTGCAGGAGGCCTAATGGAAGGCAGAACTGTGCTCTAGCACTTTCCCCAAGTCTTCCAGGTCAGCATAATAAATTAGCTGGGGAACCCTAAAGCACTGCTCCTTCAGGGTGCATAACTCACCGGGACATCATTCGGGAGCTCATTCAGCCTGATAACAAGACACAAAACTAAGGCGAATGGGGTAGAAGATAAATTTTCTTTACTTGTTTAAGTATGAAACTACCAAAAGAAATCCACTAGAATTACATTAACATGAAAGAGCTATAAAGTAGACACAGATCAGTAGAGTTCATTAATTAGTTAGCATTTGCCCCAGTTCAGCATGCAGCTGTTAGAGCACAGTACACAGTGTGTGTGTGTGTGTGTGTGTGTGTGTGTGTGTGTGTGTGTGTGTGTGTTCGTGTTCTTTTTTGGTGTGTGTGTGTGTTCTTTTTTTGAACGCATGTAAAAGCTGGGGACACGAGAAATGGGAGGGAATAGGCTATGTCAGTAGCTGAATTTTTACCCTTTCTAGCCAAAAAAAAATTGTATTGAACACTGGTGAGGAGGCACAGGAGTTGAAATATTACTATGACTTCAGAGGCTCATATAGTGTTGGGGGAGGGAGTGTGTGTAAACACAGGATTAATTATGAGGCAACAGTCAGGGGCCCAAGCAATACAACACACTGTGCCACTGAGCTTCTGAGGAGGGTAAAGGCATACTTCACTGATGACAGAGATAAAGGAGTTCAAAGCTTAGGTGATATTTGAATCAGACCCTCAAGTGCAGTTGAATGTCAGTGGTGAGCTAAAATAAGTGGGGAGAAGCAGTGTAAGCAGAAAACAGGATGGGAAGCACAGTAGAGGCTCATTGCCCTAATGGAAGTAGATTATCTGTGGGAGATAAGACGGGAAGAGAAGAGTTAAAATGGGTTAAGCTCTGGGGACTTTGGGGTGAGGCTGCCTGAGGAAGCCATCTGTGTGTACAGAGAACTGGGAGCCTTGGAGTTAATACGGATGGTCTATCTGGATTGGTGTGAGTAATAGGGAGGGGTAGGGTCTGTAAGAAACTGAAATTAAGATTCAAATGTTTTAAAATCTATTTTGCTTGGGGCGCCTGGGTGGCTCAGTCGGTTGAGCGTCCGACTTCAGCTCAGGTCATGATCTCACGGTTTGTGGGTTCAGGCCCCGTGTCCGGCTCTGTGCTGACAGCTAGCTCAGAGCCTGGAGCCTGTTTCGGATTCTGTGTCTCCCTCTCTTTCTAACCCTCCCCTGCTCGCGCTGTCTCTCTCTGTCTCTCAAAAATGAATCAAAAACAAACAGAATTAAAAAAAAATAAAATCTATATCGCTTGCACACCCTGGATGCCTATTTTAGCCATTCGGAGCTTTCAGAGTGGGTCCACCTTCAGGGTCCTCTGCTGTGGACCTGGGTTATGACCGCAAGTCAGCAACCCCCTGAAAGTCAGTGCAGATTGCACAAAAGAGAAAATGCCACTTACAGTTCCGATGTTCATTGCCTCCACAGTCTATGAAGACAGAAAGGATCCTCTCCAGGGAAACGAGCAGGGACAAGCCGGTCTCTCTGAGTGAGGGACCCCTCAGCATCCTCTGCCTCCTCTCTGATGTTTCCCAGCAGGAGTGCAATCAACCTGCACCCCCAAGAGTGATAAACTGTGTTCTCATCACTTGAAACTTGCAGATTATTGAAATTTAGGGCTGCTCAAATAAAGTTAACTACATTAATCATCTTCCCTCTGGCCCCACCTCCACACCTTCTACCCTCCCCCATGCATCTGCACTCCACACAGCACTTCTGCTTCGTCCAGGCTTGTGAACTTAATCTGCTTTTAGGAAACAAGATGTGGGAAATTGACTTGACCCAGAAAGTTGACTTGATTTAAGCCCAAAAGGCCAAATGCTCAGAATAGAGTTGTCCTACCAGTTCTAAAGCCAGACAATGGGGGGAAATAATCTAAATCCTGCACAGTGAATTAGTGGCAGAGACCTATGAACCTGTTATTGTCACCGTTCGCTATTCCTATAATGGCAATTACCCTTATCGCACACACAACAGAGAAGCCACAAGGAAAACAGCACTGATGAACTACTCTTGCAGCTCCATCTCCTCTCAGGGCTGCAATCTGTGGCCTCCCCATAGAGAAAGAGTTTAAATCTGAGTATTTAATGCTGAGAAATGTGGATTTGCGGTTCTTCAACTCATGATTGAACTGATACCATTTTCTCTGTGGGTTTTTTTTTTTTTTTTTTTTTTTTGTACATCTCTAATTCAGATCTTCAGCAACCAGTGGAGTTACTGGTTGATGTGAAACTGATCATTTGCAATGAAAACTATATTAATTTTATTCTCTGATTCTTTTGGGAGAGAGGGGAGCTTGGTGGATCTGTTTTATTTGCAAGGTTGTATTACTGAGAACAAATGTTCAATAGGAATTTAAAAGAACAGAAAGGAAAAGGAAAAAGGTATATTTGATAAATCTTAAATGATCAGCTTGTGGCTCTTTAGATAGGAAAGAAATCAGTTATTTTTCTTAATTGCATCTTAGTTTGCTAGCCTGTTGGTAACAGTAATAATCTAGGCTTTGAAACATCTGCACTTAATGTACAATTTAATAATTTTTAGATTCCCCCTAGTATTCCGAAATACATGCTGTTAAAATACTTTCTCCAATGGTGATGTTCACAAGCATATTACCCTTGAGAGCTACTCTATACCCTTTGTGATATAAATGGGACAAATAGTGGAATCTCCTCTCTATGGATCCATCAGGGATTCCCCCTTCCATTTCTGGAGCCCGTCTGCTATTCCCAGTTCAAGTCTTTTTCGAGAGTCTTGCCCTGAAGTTACTACAAAGATTGCCAGACACACAACCCAGTGTATTTTTCCAGTTAGCATTGCTGCACAGGGAAAACCTGAAGGCTGTTCACCGTGCAGCTGAGTTCTGTGGAGAGCTTCGGTGTGTGATAGGTTAATGTCTGTCCCAAAACTAGGTAGGGTTCATGCCATGTCCATTTCAGGACAGTCTGCTCATCTGATTCACAGCTGAGTTGAATATATCATTGAAAATCATTGTTTATGTTTTCTATAGCTTAGACGATCCCAGAAAGATTAAAAATATATAAATAACTCATCAAGACTTGGAAAAGTTTCAATTATGCAAGGATCAATAAGTTCTTGACATCTGCTGTATGACAGAGGGGCCTCTAGTTAACCCTGTAGAATACACTTTTTAAAAATGTGTTAAGAGATAGATCTCATGTTAAGTGCTATTATTACAAAGCAAAAACAAAAAGGGCACAAGGAAACTTCTGGAAGTGATGAACATGTTTATTACCACGATTGTGCTGATGGTTTCATGGGTGTGTGCATTTGTCCAAACTCATCAAATCGTATAAATTAAACATGTGAAGTTTTAATGTATCGGTTATACTTCAATAAAGATGTAAAAAAAAAAAAGGAGAGAAAGGGACAAGCAGATGGAGAAGTTGACAGAAATAAATGTCCGTGGTTATCCCCAGAAGATAGACAGCTTTCAGTTAAGAGTAGGAAGGACTTGGAGACCTGAAGCAATCAGTAAATATGATCCAGGAGCTCTTTGATCTCAGTCATCTCAAAGCCAATATGGCTTTATTCAAAATAGATGCAAAAATTCATTTTTATCTACAAATTGTTAAATTTTACTTAAATCATCAAGACTTCATGACCAGAACTAGGAAGGGTAAGAGGTCAGACGCTGAAGTCAGAAAGCCTGCGTTGGAATTCTAGTTTTACCACTTACTGGATATGTGATTTGGGATGAGTTGTTTTTTGTTTTTCGGGGTTTTGTTTTCTGTGCTTCAGGGTATTTTGTTTTGTTATGTGTTTACATGTGAGACAGAGATAATGATAGAACCTAACTGAAAGAATATGTTGTGAAATGAGCAATGTGAAGTGATTTAGGCAATTGCCTGACATATGGGAAGGGCTCAAATATTAGTTTTTAGTAGTAAGGCCAGATGGAAAGATGTCCAAGGTGACAAAATGCCTCAGAGGGGAAGACGGAAGAAATCACAAGGGGAGGGCAGGGTAAAGAGAATCTGAGACAAAGCATGAGAGCAGAGAAGCAGTGGGAAGGTATGGGGTAACATTTAATAGTGAGAAATGTTAATTTCTATATCATAACCTCCATTTCTGCGATAAAATTAATATGTCTAGACCAAAACAGTGGGCTAAGACAGGCATTGTAGATCTTGACAAATTCTTATGTAAAACCTACCAAAACCAGAAGAGATTGTGCAAACCAAGGGATTTATAGGCTAAGCAAAACAGGACCATTGGATCCAGCAAGAAAGGACTCTAAGACTTAATACTATGACTTTATATTGATTGTAGACATAATGAGCAGATATGGTTCCTGATTAATAATCCTTGTGTATCCCCTCATTTTGAGGTTCTCAATCTGTTTTGTAAACTTTTCCCAGAACTTTTCTGTTTCACTAACTGACTGATTGCCCCAGAGAGTGGGAGCAAGCTCAGCCAACATTGTAGAACAAAGGCCTGGCTCCTTGGGAAGCGTGTCTGAACTTCTCCAATCAGTCTGTGCTTTAGAGATCTTCTTCCTCTTCCAGAATGCACCCCATCACCTCCAGAGAAATGGGGTTGCAGCACCATAACCACCTTAAAGATGACAGATTTGGGGAAGTTGAAAATCCTACTCATTATAGGAGCCCAAGAAAACATATTCAACTGTCTGCAAGTGAGCAATGCAGCCACCACCTATCACTGAAGAAAGGCTGAGAACAGTTGAGCTAGAAACCATCCTGTGATCACACGGGAGCAAGCAAACAGTGTAGCTTCCTGAAGGGTAGTCAGAAGAACAAACAAATTGTGCCCCAAACCAAGGAAAGGGGGGGATGGGGATGAAAAAGAGTTTAGCTCATTAAAACTGTGGAGAGAAAAATAGTGTTTGAAAAATCAGAAGTGAAATTAGTGGTTGGAGAAGGAGCGTGGAGCCAGGGAACCATAGGAGGCTAGGAAATGAAGGTTTTCTTTATAAATTATATTTTGTAAATCTGTCTGTTGAACAGGTAAACAAATGAAATAGGACTTGGGCTGGAAAAGCAAAGGGCCAGTCATGATCCCATTAAAATGACCATTAACCTTGACTCCCTTGCATCTAAGCATTTCAGAATAAAGAGAACTAAAATCCCTGCCTCTGGTACTCTTGATAGGCTTGGTTTCTAGGCTGATGTTTGAATGACATGGAGGATCTGTCCACCAAACCTCCTACCAGCAGTTCCCATCCTCTCTCCAGAGAGAGAGGGGGGAAAAGTTAGTGAGAAATATTATATATATATATATATCACATATAATACATAATAAGAAATATCATATATAGTATATAATGAGAAATATTGTATATATATTGTATATAACACATAATGAGAAGTATTATATATATCCCATTATATATAATTATTTATAAATATATAAAAAATTGGTATATTTCATTATATTATTATATGAGAAATATATATAATATATAATATATAATACCTCTCATTATATATTAATATATACACACACACCATCCCATTATATATAATTACATATAAATATATAATAAATATGGTATATTTCATTATATTATATATTTATTATATATGTAATATATAATAAATATATAATAAATATTCCATTATACATATCATACCATTATACACACACACACACACACACACACACACACACACACACTATATCTCTTTCATCCACTCTTCAGCCAATTGACATTTGGACTCTTTCTCCATAGTTTGGTTATTGTTGATAGCACTGCAATAAACATTAGGGTACATGTGTCCCTTTGAATCTGTATTTTTGTATCCTTTGGAAAAATTACTCAGCCATTAAAAATAATAAATCTTCCCATTTGTAATGACATAGATGGAGCTAGAATATATTCTAAGTAAAATAGGTCAATCAGAGAAAGACAAGTATTCTATAATTTCACGCATATGTGGAATTTAAGAAACAAAGCAGATGAACATATGGGAAGAGGAAGGGGGAGAAGAAAGGGAAACAAACTACAAGAGACCCAACAACAGAGAACAGACTAAGGGTTATTGGAGGGAGGTGGGTGGGAGATGGGATAGCTGGGTGATTAGTATTAAAGGAGGCACTTGTGATGAGCACTGGGTATTATACATAAGTGATGAATCACTGAATTCTACTTTTGAAACCAATATTGCACTGTATAGTAACTAATTAAAACTTAAATTTAAAAAAGCAGGAAAATAAATTAATGAGAATGACTTGCTGGAAAACCTAACTGATACTTACTGGGTGATGAAACAAATATAATGAGAAAAATCTGTAATCATATAACAATCCAGCAATCATGATCCATAAGGTGCACCTCAAGTCTGTGAGGGGGAAGTTGTGTTCTACTCACTCAATAGCCTTTTCTTTGCCCGATTGGATGGATATACAGTCCCAGTTCTCTCTTCCCTCCAAGTGCTCAATGTAGATTAAGTTAATTAATGTCAGCCTTGAATAGGCATGTATGCTAGAGACGGGTTAGGGAAAAATCCACCAATTTTTTTTTTTTAATGCAAAGCATCTTTACATTGGGTTGATATTCTTCATGGGGAGTGAAGTCTTCTTTGCATTCCCGTGTAAGCTTCTAGAGCTTGATAAATTTTCTGGTAAAACCAGACTTGGTCCAGAACTTTTTCTTTCTAATTGCTAGGGTTCATTCATTCAGTTGTCCCTTCCTTCTCCTCCCTTTTCCTTCCTCCGTTCCTTTTTATCCTCACTGGAGATAATAAGATGTGTTGGGAAGCCCAGGAATTTTGAGGTTATCAGATGTCAGTTTAACTACTAGTGCTGAAATATATTACTTGAGTGAACTTGGATGTGGTCATCAGTCTTTCTAATTCTTGATATACTCCCCCATCAGATGGAAACAGTAATATCCACCCAGCAGGGCGTGAGAATCAGGATAATGTATATCAAGTATTTGACATAAACCAATGCTCACTTGATTTTCACAACATCACTTTTCAACCTCTCTGGTCACTGATTCTCAAGTATCTTTGCTGACTTATTTCCTAGCTTTCTCATTCGACCTGTAAATGTTGGGCTGCCTTAAGGGCTTAATCTTAGCCCTCAGCTTTTGTTTATCTACATTCTATCCTTAAAGGATCCTATTATGTTCAAGTACCAAATATATACAGATTATGCTAACATTAACATCTCTAGCCCTGACATCTCCCCAGACCCCCAAACTTGAATGGCCAGTGACTTCTGTGACCGCTTCCCTTGGATAACTCGAACTTAGCCTAACCAGTGGTGATAATGACCTTTCTATCCACCTGCTAATCTTGTACCTCTTCCTCCTTAGTGTTTTTTAGTTGGGTATATAACAAGTGTTTACCCAATTATCAGACTCAAAACCTAAGAGTCATTTTTTATTTCTGCCCTCTTTATGTTTCCTTCCTGCTGTTTCTATCTTCAGAATATATCTTCAGTAAACATGTTTATTTATTGCCATGACTGTAGATTGCATTAATGTTCCCAGGTATTCATTCTCTCCTTCTGTAAAGGATTGACTACATCTGTTCCTTTGCCCTGGGGCTTGTAGGACATCCAATGAGGTGGCATCACTTCCCTGCTCAAGAGCCCACCTGTGATATGTGGTCCTGAATGTAGAATGTGACTGGTCTACCATCTGGCTGGCATTGCTCTGGTCAGGCCTGCCATGAGCCATAGTTCTTTATAACCTTGGGCATTGCCAGACAAGTGTGATGGATAGAAAGACAGAAAAGAGGTTGAGAGCAAATGTCAGGAGCAATTATAATGATGGTTCATGGAATGTAAGCTTGGTGAGAAAGGAAATGAGAATGTGGAAGAGATGAGGGGCATGAAGAGGTGGCATGACCAATGGAATGGAGTTAGTGACTTAGTTGTCTAGTTAGCTGGGACTACAACCAGGACATGGGGAAGGTGATTTTCCTCATTGACTAGATGCACATAAGGACATTTCTCTCTGTTCTTAAGCACAGTTAGGTAATGTACTTGTCGAGGGGCACCTGGATCGTTCAGTCGGTTGAGCATCCAACTCTTGATTTTGGCTCAGGTAGTGGTCCTAGGGTC
>NC_043708.1:132101157-132150434 GCF_006229205.1 Suricata suricatta
CCTCTTCCCCTCCCCCTGGTCCTCCATTAGGTTTCTCCTGTTCTGTTAGACCTATGAGTTCAAACATATGGTATCTGTCCTTCTCTGCCTGACTTATTTCACTTAGCATGAAACCCATTCTCCAATTTTCTAAATGAAAGAGCTGAGGATCATTGAGGTCCAGGGACTTGCCCAAGGTTATCTTGTGAGTTTACTGGGTAACATCAGAACAGGTGTACTTAGGATGAGAATATCTGGATAAATACTTAGCTCCCACACAGACTTACTTTGTACCCATATGCCAGACTTTTGTAATGGGCAAATTTCCCAGTGTCCCTGAATGAAAATGAAGGGCAGGGAGATTTTGCTTAGACTCGACTCAAAAATGTGCCCTGAAGCCAGACAAAATGGATTGTGTTTTTGCTTCCAAGAGCATCGTATTAAGGCAAGTGGCTATCCCTCTCCTTCCTGTGAAGCCTCAATTAGTCTAGTTTGTCAGGGTCTAATAAAGTCACTGAGTTGAAAAGAATGTGCCTATTTTATAGATGTCTTAAGTGAGGCCCAGAAAAGCTAAGTAATTGCACACAGTTACACAGGACATAAATGGTGTTGGGCTACATGGGGCCTTTGACGTCCTACTTTGGAGTTTCTGTTCATTGAACAGATGGGACATCATTGAACTATAAGCAAACTGGAGCTGACCAAAGTGGTTCTGCTCCATGGGCATGAGGAGCTACACTTCTCACACAATTCTGTTTGCAAGTCAACATGGCTCCCGTTGGCAGTTTACGAGTGCCAAGGGTTGGGTTAGGAAAATGAATTCAGGACCCTCAGCCAGACAGGTGGCTCCACAAGCATTTGTAGAGCTTACCGTCCCTTCTTTAACCTCTACCTACTCACTCCAGAGTCTTCTGGATTTGTATCGAAGTCTGAGGCTAAAGGAAAACCTTGCCTTTTATTTAGAATTTTGAAATTATTCTCAGTGTGGATTTTTTGCATTAATTTTGATTTTTAAAAATATTACATTAAGGCAGTGTTTGTCTTAATTATCAAGTTTCTTTGTATTCCCTAAAATTTTGTGCCCAGGCCTCTAGACTGAACAGAATTCCATGCTTCTCTTAAGATGTAAGCTTTGGATCACTATGCCAAAATTCAGATAGAAATGGTGTGTTCCACTTATTTCCCAGAAGATTCTAACTTACCTGTCTAGATTTAGTTTGCATTTAGAAATGGACTCAGGCAGCCACAGAATGTGAGTTCAACGTGGGCAGGGATTTTGTGTATTTTGTTCTCTGATGTATCCACAGGGCTTAGTACAGCACTTAACAGCATGAGAACACAACTAATATTTGTTGATCAAATAAACGCATGCAACAAAACTTTATAGTTCTTGGTATTTATGATCTTCTATTTCACTTGTATTTGTTTTTTCCAGCATAGTCTCAGAGTCCTGGCAGTTCTTTGAGAACTGGACTCTCTGCCTTGGTTGACTACTAGAATATTCTAAGTGGTAAAGAGAAGACTGGTGATTCCCAAGCCATTACGAACATTAGTTGTAACTGCAGACCAGCTCAAGTTGTTTGTAACTGTTTGATGAAATCTTCACTATATAATTGTCCTTAAACTTTAGAACATTTTATTTTTGACTCACAGATTTTTTAATCACCCCAGCCTCATTTCAGGTACAGTTCATAATATTCCCATAGATAAGTTCATAAGCCACCACTTACTCATTTGGTAGAGTTGGCCATGTTTTACACACTTATGGATGTAAAATTATTCGTGTATCATCTGGCAATAATAAATGTTATCATGAACAGTTAAATAAGGATTAAACAAGAATGTGTCAGAGGGGACTTCAAAGTGGTAAAGATAATGCACATTTAAGAGAATATAATAACTACTTCCGTGCCAAAGCAAACATGTTCAAATTTGTACATTTATATAAAACTAGGAGTCAGAAAGAGAAATGATACACAGTAAAAAAGAATAAAGATATAACCATATGCCCCAAATTAAATTCTATTTGTGGCTTTGCTGGATTGATACTGGGATCTGCTGGGCTTTTCTTTCCTGCAGGGACTGACCTAGAAGGAAGACTCAGGTGGCTGAAGTTGTCTCTCAGGAATAACTGCATGGTGGGGGGAGATTGTCTGAGTCTCTTACTCCGACCCCCACATCAAGCCTTCTCAGATCCCAAGGGTAGAGATTTCCCTCATCATTTAAAGCAGCAGGGGCCATCAGGGAGCCCCAAATCATGCTGTGGTCTTTCTGCCTCCTACATGATCACCAGCAGAAAATATTCTGCAGTCAGATTTTAGCTGATGGCTCAGGTCGTGGTTTGCCAAGCAGCAAAGGCCCCAGCTTTGTTTTCCTAGGGTTCTATCAGATTATTCGGGGCTCACAGGGAAGGAATCTTGTCGGTTTTCTTTCCCCCTTCCGAAATGCTGGCAGGTACAACTTGGAAGTGAACACAAAGAAGAGAGATAGAGGAAGAAGGGATTGTTTTCACATAGGAATTTTTCTTCCACCAAACTGAGTTTCAGGGAAAGCCATCCGCCTAGGGAAACCCACGGTCACCTGTGTTTCTGGTTGCCTTTGAAGTAAAGGTTGCTTGTGGGTAAGGAGGCAGATTTGGAAGCCAGGGATTTGGGAAGGTAGTAAGCCCCGGGACACTAGTGCAGCCATTGGGCACAGATAAGGAAAAACTCTCAGCCATGACCATCTTATTTCTAGCCCATTCTTCTTTCCCACACTTCCTCAAATGATATTCCTCAAGGGCATTGGTTGGCAGCCAATGGTTATCCCATGGAGATTGAGAGGAGAATTTGCATAATAATCGTATGAGGCAGGGCTTATTACTATGCCCATTTTACAATGCAACTACTGAGGCACAGCAAGGTTATTTGCCATGTCCAAGACCATGTAGCTGGTAAACGATAGAGTCAAGCTTTGAATGTAGGCAGTGGGGCTCCAGGATTCTATTTAATCTAGTTTCTTCAAACAGATGTGCACATGTGCGAGTGTTTATCCAAGTTTATAGTTGTTCTCAGTAAGAGGTTGTTCTTATACAATCTGCTCCAGCAGAGCGGAAGATTCAAACTTCCTGTGATATGATTTTTCAGGTGTCTCTACGTATGTAGGCACCCTTGCCAGTACCTCGTTTGCCATCCTGTTTCTCCAACATTCCTGTCCATGCTGTGAACCCCACCCCCATCCCCATATTTCTTCTGTGTCTTCCTGAATCAGACATTTGGTTTCAATCCCTTGCGCTTCAAAACCATGATTTATATGAACCATTACAGAGATTAAGAAAGGCAGTACTCTTGAAAATTAAGTCCTCAAATTCAGGGTGTGTGGCAGGGAGTTCATTTTTCTGAATTCTGGAGACAGTTTGGCGGAGTCCTTAGCAGGACAGATTCTGAGGCTGGGTGCTTGGAATTGAGGATGTGATTCCAGGCCCTGCCATGTGCCACCCATGTGCCCAAGGCAAGTCCGGTGATGCCTCTTTGATCAGCTTCTTGTTCCTCATCCTAACATGAAAATGATAGTATCTATCTCATAGATTTTCTGTAAGAGTTAGATGAGAAATACAGCCACTATTTAGAATGTCCAATGCTTAGTAATTGCAATATTAACATTAACTACTGTTATTTCAAAACCGGGAATTCTTTTAGTAATCTGTCAAACACATATTGACTGTTTACTGTGGAGAGGGCATGGTGCTAATCCTTCCGTGTGAACTGACAACAATTTTGTAGAGGGCTGTCATTAGTCGATTTTATAAAGGAAAAATCTGATACGCAGAACGGTCAAAGATCTTTCCTAGAATCTTACAGGCAGAAATTGGCAAACTTAGCATTTTTACCTGGTTTACCCGAATCTGACTGCAAAGCTCTTCCCGTCCATATCTGTGAGATCTCTTGGGAAGGGGAGCAGTCATCTGCAAGGGGCACCAGTATCTAGAACACTCCACCTTCACACATACTGCTAATAAGATGGGCAATTCTCATCTTTCTGTTCCTAAACTTCTTCCACCTACCTAGGTTTGTGACATTTCCAGTGACCCCTGGCATGGATTTGATTCTCTCTGATGTCTCGGTAAGAAGGGAAGCAGCCTTTATTGAAGACTTACTTTGTCCGGGACACTACCTTCAGCATCTTGCGTTTGTTTTACAAGTGCTCAAGCTATGAGCAACCTTGGGACAGACAGACAGCTGTATTCACTCATGTGTGACCCCAGACACTTAGGTTCCTTCTCAGAGGTTACAAAACTTGCTCAAGGTCAGATAGTGATCTAGAGGTATCGTCAGGATTGAAAACTAGGCCTGTGTGACTCCAAAGTATCTGTTTCTGATGTACTATGACCATGAGCCAGGTTCTCCAATAAGGATGGCTACAGAGGTAATGGAAGCACAATTCATGTTGTAGGGAGAAGTAATAACTACAGTCATTCACATTGTAGGGAGAAGTGTGGCAAAATCAGTTCTGCGCAGTTATGGCGGGGAGTGACAAGGAGATCCGTGGTCAGAAAAGGTGCAGAGAAGACCAGCTGTTGCAGGGACAGGGGTGACGAGTAAGATGATTTAAGGAAAGTAAAGAGGGGTGAGGACCGTGCCTCAGATCTCCAAAGGGAGGAGGCTGAGGGATGGGGGGATTGGACGCCATTGGTTTGCAGAAGCCACACCTTGATGCTGGCTCTCTTTGATGGCATGCTCAGAGTCACTGCCAGCCACTTCCCAGGCTGTGGAGACTCTGTTCTTAATGGTCCTTTGCTGACCTGTTGCAACAAAACAATGAAGTCACTTTAGGAAAAGCATAGGTTGCCTCCTTGATGGGGCCTGACTACTCTTCCTTGCTGCTACTTAACTTTCTGTGGTTTTTAGATTCGTCCTCTGTGGCTCCCCTTCCAGGCTCAAGACATGTTTCATTCAGGTTTCCCTTTTCTTTCCTGCTCTTACTTTGATATGTTTATAGACATCATGTTCAATGTGAAAAAACGGCGTTGTTCCCTGGCTTATAGCAAAACTGTTTCACACACATGACTTAGACACACACACACACACACACACACTGATGCAGATTTAAAATGCACATGCACACTTATTTGTTGAAAAGCATTAGCACAGTATTATATAGAGACATATATATGGAGTGCATGGGTATATGCAACCCCTTTTCCTACTCCTATCATACCTTTATTGTTGCGACTTTTAATCCCTTCTAGTTTTATCCCTTGGTGGGGGGAGATGAGTCTTGTATGAGTGTGTATATACACACGTATGTAAATATTTATTTTTACCAAGCATTTGTATGTATACCTTTTTACCTGTGTACTTACCTCTTTGAGTCTCTTTTGAGTGTCTTATTTTGTCAAAGGAGATTAGACTTTTAAGAATGGGTAAAAGTGCTTGGCAGAAATGTGCTACATTTTAAAAACAGTGGCCCATGATGGCCTGGCAGGTTGTTGCTTTATAAACAGAGGCAGAGTTACCCTGTGTCATAGGCATGGCAACTAGAGTGAAGGAGGGACGGTAGGTGACTGAGTGGCTTCCAGGCTGCATTTTGCTTCTGATGCTTTGCTTCTGTATTTTGCTTTGTCCCTTTATTTTATTTGTTTTATTGCATATCAAGTATTTATAAAGCTGCCAGGAGTATGTGCTTGGTGTGGTTCTTGGCCATGAGGGTACAAAGAATACAATGGTAAGGTCCATGTCCTGAAAGAGCTCAGTCTAGCAGGGGACATAAACATTAATTATTCACAGATAAGATGTATGAAATACCAATATTATGCTACTCTGCTTAGTACATTTATATCATCTCCTGTTTAATGCCCTGAAAAATTTTCTGTGTGGACTTTATTATCAGGTTTGTTACAGCAAGGCAAACTGAGGCTTTATCAATAGCTTCCCCAGTGCCCAATATCACTGGAATTCAAGGCCATGTCCATGTGAGGTCAGAGCTAATGCCCTTCCTCATATCATTTTACCATCTGTTCATCAAGTGACCATATACTACATTGAAACATCGATTATTTCTCAACATTCATATAAAATTGTGCACTGTCTCCATCGGGCATACACACCTAGTATAGGTCCATGTTGGTATGTGTGAGCAGGCCTATCCTACTTTCTTTTATTTTTTATTTTTTTGTGGCTCCTAGTCTTATCTATAGATATTCTCTGAACAATTTAAATTCCCTCTTTAGGGGTGCCTGGGTGGCTCAATTGGTTAAGCGTCTGGCTTTGGCTCAGGTCATGATCTCACAGTTCATGAGTTCGAGCCCCACATTGGGCTCTGTGCTGATGGCTCAGAGCCTGGAGCCTGCCTCAGATTCTGTTTCCCTCTCTCTCTCTCTGCCCCTCCCTTGCTCATGATCTGTCTCTCTCTGTCTTTCAAAAATAAATAAATGTTAAATTTTTTTTTAATTTCGTCTTTAAAATTCCCTAGCTCAAGATTGTATCCTATTTGACACTCACATATTGTAATCGATGATTGGTCAATTTTGGGTGTATGTATATTTGATTCTCATAATGTAAGTTTTCTGGGGTCAACGATGATAGTTTATAATAGTTTCCTCTTCTATCTCTGTCTTCCTAATATTTACTGGGCATTTCCACGCCCTCCTGTGTGCTCACACTATGAGTAGAAGACATTGTGCTTATGACACATGCCTTGTTTTCAAAGAGCTGATTGCCTCCAGGAGAACACAGACATTTAAAAAATAAGACTGAAGCCGTGCGGCGAGCCATGTGGGCGTGAAGCCCCGGGTTCTGTAAGGGGCTGGGGACGGAGGTGGGGAGCTCCAAGGGAAAGTACCAGGACCTCGAAGAGCTTTGTGGGGGAGGTGACCTTTGATCCGGGCCTGATGAGGTGAACGGGACTTTGCAGAACAGAGAAATAGCAGGTGCAGTTTTCAGGCAATTGGAACATCACTGTAGCCAAACTTAAAGGAGCGCAGTAGTAATTGGTGACTTGTTCCAAGTGTTTCACATGCATTATTTCTAGCTGCCATGACACCCCTGCAACATAAGGTGTTATTTTTGAGTGTTCAGTTTTTTGTTTTTTTGTTTTTTTCAAATCACTGTTTCACAGATGGGAAAACTGAGGTTTTAAAAAAGGTAGTGAAGTACCTCTGAGACCTTGGCTTGGGAGAAAATGAGCCAGACCCAGGCCGTTCACACTGCAGCCATGCTGTACTGGGAGAACCAGGCTTTCAGTCTTTCTTCTTTCTCCCCTCCCCTCCTCTCCCCTCCCTTCCTTCCCCTCCCCTCTAATTTTCTTTCCTTTTTCCTTTCCTTTTTTCTTTTCTGTTCACTCTGAGTATAGTTGGCACACAGTGTGGCATTTACGTTTAGGAGTACAACACAGTGATTCTACTAACGTGTGTGTTGTGCCGTGCTCCCCACAAGTGTGGCTACTGCCCCCCACTGCACTGGGCTATTACAATACCATGGACTGTGTTCTCTGTGCTGTGCCTGTCATCCCTGTGACTTATTCATCCTATAACTGGAAGCCTGGACCACCCTCTCCCCTTCACCCATTTTGCCCAGCTCCCTGACCAACCAGAGTTACAGCAGGCTCCATTTCAGAGTAAACCTGGGGGAATGAGCACAGCTGAGCATCAAGCAGGGCTTCAGATGGTTATGGTGCAGCTGACTGCTCCTTTTGTACTTTTCCATAAGGGGAAGTATTTTTCCATTTTTAACTATGCGAGGCTCTGCTTGCCAAGGCTGTATTTGTCATGCATTATTGTCCAACATGTGTGCCTGACAAGAGAATGTGGTTTCATGTGATAAGAAATGGAGTTCCAAGGCACATGACTTTGGGAAACACAGCTTGTGTAAGAAATGCATGCATCTCCACTGCAGACCTTTTCAGAGCCTTTAATATACTAGAGTATCTCACAAAGCACCAAAATTTAAAAGTTATGGGCAGACAACTTGACCTTCTTCCTTAACTTTTAAAGAAATTTCCCACAAGATCAATCAGATTAGTGTTCCTTTGGGAGAGGAGATTAGAAATGTCAGTAACAGGTTAAGCTTATGGTTTGCAGCCTCCAAAAGACTTGGGTTCAAGTTCCAGCTCTTCCATTAACTTGCTGTATTCTTTTCTGTAAGCAACTTACCCACCCTTAGGAAAATAGATCCACCCTTGCACTTGGGAAGTGACAGGAAATGGTGGTTACTAAGATTATTATTTTGGGGGACCTGGGTGGCTCAGATGGTTAAGTGTCTGACTTCAGTGCAAGTCATGATCTCATGGTTCGTTAGTCCGAGCCCTGTGTCAGGCTCTGTGCTGACAGTTCAGAGTCTGGAGCCTGCTTTGGGTTCTGTATCTTCCTCTCTCTATGTCCCTCTCCCCATCCTCTCTCTCTCTCAAAATAAGTAAACATTAAAAAAGAGAAAAAGATTATTTTTTATCATTATCCCTTGCAGAACACAAATGCATTCAGGATCGGTGGAGGATTGAGAGATTATTTTCACTCTTCAACTGTTCACCTACAGCGTGAGATGGCAGGGAGGTCTGGACACCACAAGGGCTGCGTGATGTTAAGTTTATAAAGACCCTCTCCCTACAGCATGGTGGCCTAATGAATAATTGAACCCTGCTCTGAAGGTTTATGGTTTTCTGCTACTGTACATGTTTGCAGCTGGCTAGTTCTGATAACACTCTTAAATAACCCCTTTCACCTTTACAACCTAATACATTCACCTCCTGTTTACTGTGCCAGGAGTTCTATTGCTATAAAAATAACCTACCTTTAAAAAGGCAATACAACTTAGAAAAGAATCAAAGTTCCCTGGCTTCAGCCTTAGTAATTTAGAGAATAGAAGCAATGCAAGTATGTCTCATGATGCCCTAGCTGGTCTGCTATCAGTGAAAAGCTAGTTTTGTGTCTTTTATTATAAAGTATAAAGAGTATAATTCTGTCTGTATCCTCCATATTTGGATTGCCCCATGCCTTCCAGATGTGAGAGCTCATGCCAAATCCTGTTAGCCGCCCGACCATTAACTGCTCTGAGCTTCCAGATGTGTAAAACGAAGGCGTTACTGGGTTTACCACTATAGCCCGTCCAGCTGGAAAGTTCTACGATTCTGCAGGAAAGTGTTGCTATGCATAAACCACACTACTGGCTTCTTTCCCTCTGAGGGGACGTTGGAGGTTCTGCTGACATTCAAGTAGATTCAAGTGGATCCAAAATTGTCCTTGACTTTAAAGGAGAGTGCTGTCTAATTGGGGACAGGAGACTGAAATAGAAAACAATCAGTCAGTGTGAAGCTGAGTGATAATTACAGCATACCCATAACAGGTACCTGTAGGAGATTAACAGGCAGAGAGAGGTTACATTAGTTCAGGAATGGTTTTGTGGGGTGGTGGGTAGGCAGAGGGATGAGTGTTGGATAGACCAAGGTGGTGGGGGGGGAAGGCACTCCATTTAAGTCCTTTTATTTGCAAAGAAAAGGAGGTGACTTAAGGTGTCCCAAGTGAAAAAAAATCAAGTTTTAGTACAAGGACAAAGTAATTTTGCTAATTTCAGATAGCAAAGGAAGTTCAACCAAATTTCACATGAATAGAAATTGAGAACTGAAATACAGATCCAGAGGTGACACCTACTTCGGCCCTCAGAGAGCACACAGCTGCCTGTTGATAGATTCTCATGAAAGCCTACGCAGCCTCTTTTCTCTTAAAAGGCAGACTGCTTACTCCTCCTCTCGCCTAGATTTCCATTGGCAAATCTCCTGTCCACGCGGCAGAGCCCTGCTCCGCACTTGCCACCAAGCAGCCTTTGGTTGCTTCCTTCTGAGGTAGAGGCCCATAGTGATCTAGTCAGCCATCCCCAGGGATGCGGGGGAGGGTCATATAGTATAGAGAACTTTTTGTTCCAGGCTCTGGAGGCAGGAAGTGGTCCCCTAATATGGAGGATGGGTTGCATCACTGGTCCCAAATGTCATGCCAAAAGAGGGGACATGAAGTGCAGACACAGATTCGACAAGAATCCTAGTTGGAGTGGCCTGTGGTCTTAGGCCAAACTCTAAAAAAAAAAAAAAAAAAAAAAAAAATTTCAACCAGATTAAGCATGACTTTCAACTTTGAGGAAGGGTTGAATGATTAGAAAGAGAATAAGCACTGAAAAGGTAAATACATAGCATGGTAAACTGTTGGCCATAATGATGGGAACAATGTTCAAGCCTTGAAGTGTGATAAGACATAACAGCTCCGCATGTTGATGGAGACTTTTAATTTTCAGATCATCAGGCAATTGAGCAGGAATGTGAAAGAAACTTTATATGCTGTTCTAATTGACCTTCGAGCAAAGAATTTGGTTCTTTATTGCATTTTGAAACATTGAATTTTGGTTTCTTTACCAGCCTTAAGTTTCAAATCTGTCATCAATATTTGCTAGCAGGCATTTTATTTAACTTTCCATTGTTTAGTTATTCATCTCACAAGACAGAGAAGCTATGATTACACCTAAGAGTTGTTTGAGGGTTAAGGTATGTGTCTAGTACATATGGTAGATGTTTGTAAAGTTTAATTTTACGCCTCCCCCTCAAATTTTTGGATCTAGGGTCCATATTAATCCTCCTGATCTTCTGGGTATTTTTTTAAAACTATGTGTGGTTTAAAACTCATGTCAGGTTGGGGTGCCTGGGTGGCTCAGTCGGTTGGGCCTCCGACTTCGGCACAGGTCAGATCTCACGTTCGTGGGTTCGAGCCTCGCATCGGGCTCTGTGCTGACAACTAGCTCAGAGCCTGGAGCCTGCTTCCTGTTCTGTGTCTCCTTCTCTCTCTCTGGCCCTCCCCCTCTCATGCTCGGTCTCTGTATCAAAAATAAATAAAACATTAAAAAAAAAACTCATGTCAGGTGGAATGTGATGAAAGGGGCGGTTAAGGCTCTTTGAGTGGAGAGGAAGGGAGGGAGGCTAGCAGTGACAGACCCAGAGGTGAGGCACTGAGCCCTCCGTGCTCACTGATTACCAAAGGTACCCCTCCTATTGGGTAGAAATAAAGAGAGGTGACCTCGAGGGCAAAGCACCAGTGGTATCAGAACTCTGTTCCTCGCTAATTCCCATTTTGCATTCTTTATGAGCACCTTGTGAATGGAATCAGACTACGTGCCATTCCCTGACACCTCAAAAGGGAAGATGAATCAAAACAAGTTAGAGATGGAGCACTGCCCACTGCTTTTTGGAGTCCCTCTGTTAAGAAGTGAGTTGTAGATGACTAGACCCTTCTCTACGTACACTTTTGCAAAAGTCCAAAGTCATGACTCTGGTGATCTGACCTTAACTTACTCACCAGTGATGTTTACTTCAGCTTGCTGTTTCCCATGGACTTGGTGTCTCATGAGATCCAATTATGGGATGTAAGAAAGGAAGGGAGAACACATGGCCCTCATCCTTGGCTTGTTCCTGGGTTCTGCCAATGTCCTCTGGCTATCCAGGTCCAATCCCTGATGTCCCTCCCAGAGCTGTGTCTTTTGCCTGGATTGTCACAGAGAGGGGGCTGGACCTGATGTCTGAGGCATTAGCAGTGTCACAGAAAAGAAGCCCTTCCCTGCTGTGCTCTTGTTCCTCTGATAGAATATCAGTAAACACAAGTCTCCTTATGCAGATTAAATGGTCCCTGCCACTTTCTGTGCTTTGGTCTGTTAGTCACCAAATTAAATTCTGCATTGGGAAGAGTCAGAGGCTACAGGTAGCTTTTTTCAGCAAATAATGAAGGACCCAAACTAAAAATGAGCATACTTTGATGCTTGTTATATGGGCAAATTCCCCAGTAATAGTAGTATATGCAATTTATTTGAAGTTTTTTTTTTACCTTTATGTCATAACTGCAAGTCATAAAGTGTGGCTAGATCAGGATTCAGTAATTACTCACTGGATGAACGGATGAATGTTGAAGAACCCCACAGAACTTTGCCATGAAGATATTAAAGGTGTGAACACGTTAGCAATTGAAGACACTCACACTCGATTATAATCATTTTTCCAAGTACTTTTTTTAAAGTTGTGTTTATGTATTTCAACAGCATGATTGAGGTATGATTTACATACCATAAAATTTACGCATTTAATAGGTTATCATTGATGTTGACCCAACTTTGGTTCTCATGCAATGAAGGGTAGCTCCCTAAATCTTTGGGAG
Source organism: Suricata suricatta (assembly GCF_006229205.1). Taxonomy (NCBI): domain Eukaryota; kingdom Metazoa; phylum Chordata; class Mammalia; order Carnivora; family Herpestidae; genus Suricata; species Suricata suricatta. The sequence continues at coordinate 132,113,291 of NC_043708.1, forward strand.
GAGGGGGGAGTGGGACCTAAAAAGATCGAAGGTTATAATCAACGCTGTAACTTGGCTAGGATCCCAGAAAACATTGTTTCCTTGCAAACCCACTTAGTGGGCACAGAACCCACTAGGCTGTCTGTCCGCTTAGAAAACTGAGCTTCCAGCAGGAGACCTTTCCCTACATCATGTTGTGACATGACGGAATAGCTGTGGCCACAGTGCTTGTGGGCCTGACCTCTGCACACACTTTTCAGGGTTCTTATCTGAATAGCCCAGTGGGTCCCACTCAGGACTGTGTTCCAAGTGCAGACCCCTGAGTTCCACCTCCTAAATGCTTGGTTCAGGAGGTCTGTATTTTATTTTATTATTATTTAATTTAATTTAATTTAATTATTTTATTTTATTTTATTATTTTGTTTTGTTTTTAGTACATAGTTTGCAATTTTTGTTTTATATTTTGTTTAAAAATCTTTAATAAGTATCAATTACACATGTATAAATGTCAATAAGTTTACAAAACTCATAATAAAAATCATAGCATTTGTTAATTTCTCCCATTTCCAAATACCCCTTATTAGAGAAAACAATTTTTAATATTTTTCACTGTTTTTTTTTTCTGGTAACTGCTTTTATTTTTAATTTTTTAAATTTTTATTTGTTTTTTATGAATATAATTTATTATCAAATTGGCTTACATACAGCACCCAGTGCTCACCCCAACAAGTGCCCTCCTCAATGCCCAGCACCCATTTTCCCTCTAACCCACCCCCCATCCACCCTTAGTTTGTTCTCTGTATTTAAGGGTTTCTTGTAGTTTGCTTCTCTTCCTCTCTGTTTGTAACTATTTTTCCCCTTCCCTTCCCCTATGGTCTTCTCTTCAGTTTCTCGAGAGCCATATATGAGTGATATGGCATCTGTCCTTCTCTGACTGACTTATTTCACTCAGCATAATACCTTCTAGTTCCATCCATGTTGCTGCAAATGCCATGATTTTATTCTTTCTCATTGCCAAGTAGTATTCCATTGAATATATAAACCACATCTTTATCCACTCATCAGTTGATAGACAGGCTCTTTCCATAATTTGGCTATTGTTGAAAGCAGTGCTATACATATTGGGGTACCTGCCCCTATGAATCAGCACTCCTCTATCCTTTGGATAAATACCTAGTAGTGCTATTGCTGGGCCATGAGCTAGTTCTATTTTTTTTTTTTTTTTTTTTTTTTTTTTTGAGGAACCTCCACCTCTTTTCCAGAGTGGCTGCAGCAGTTTGCATTCCGGTCAACAGTGCAAGAGAGTTCCTGTTTCTCCACATCCTCACCAGCATCTGTAGTTTCCCGATTTGTTCATTTTAGCCACTCTGACCAGCGTGAGGTGGTATCTCAGTGTGGTTTTGATTTGTATTTCCCTAATGATGAGTGATGTTGAGCATTGTTTTATGTGTTTGTTGACCATCTGGATATCTTCTTTGGAGAAGTGTCTGTTCATGTCTTCTGCCCATTTCTTCACTGGATTATTTGTTTTTTGGATGCTGAGTCTGGTAAGTTCTTTGTAGATTTTGGATACCAGCCCCTTATCCGATATGCCATTTGCAACTACCTTTTCCCGTTTTGTCAGTTGCCTATCAGTTGTTTTTATTGTTTCCTTTGCAGTGCAGAAATTTTTATCTTGATGAGGTCCCAATAGGTCATGTTTGCTTTTAAATCCCTTGCCTTTGGAGAAGTGTCAAGTAAGAAATTGCTGCGGTTGAGGTCAAAGACGTTGTTTCCTGCTTTCTCCTCTAGGGTTTTGATGGTTTCCTATCTCACGTTTAGCTCTTTCATCCATTTTGAGTTTATTTTTGTGTGTGGTGTAGGAAAGTGGTCTAGTTTTATTCTTCTGCATGTTGTTGTCCAGTTCTCCCAGCACTATTTGCTAAAGAGACTATCTTTTTTTCCCATTGGATCTTCTTTCCTGCTTTGTCAAAAATTAATTGGCCATTCATTTGTGGGTCCAATTCTGGGTTCTCTATTCTGTTCCATTGGTCTATTTTTCTGTTTTTGTGCCAATACTATACTTTCTTGATGATGACAGCTTTGTAGTAGAGCTAAAGTCTGGGATTGCGATGCCTCCTGTTTTGGTTTTCTTCTTCAATATTACTTTGGCTATTTGGGGTCTTGTTTGTTCTAGCTTTGAGAAAAGTGTTGGTGTAATTTTGATTGGGATTGTACTAAGTGTGTAGATTGCTTTGGGTAGTATTGACGTTTTAACAATATTTTTCCAATCCATGAGCATGGAATATTTTTCCATTTCTTTGTGTATCCTTCAGTTTTCTTCATAAGCTTTCTATAGTTTTCAGCATACAGGTCTTTTACATCTTTGGTTAGGTTTATTCTATTTACAGTTGCACCAAGAACCATAAAATACCTAGAAATCAATGTAACCAAAGATGCAGGAGGGCTATATTTAAAAAAAAAAAAAAAAAGCTCTCAAGGACATTCTGAAATAGATGGTCCTGAAAAATATTTTGGGAGACTCTGCACAAACTGAGCGTCACATCAGAATGATTGCAGGCTGGACATGTTGATGTCACGATGTCACCAAACACGTCTAGTGTCATCTGCCTAATATGGCCCTTCCAGCGCATCTAATTCAGTACATACACTGTTTGTTTTTGGCCAGAAGAAAAGGCAAACAAATAGGGATAGGTAAGAAAAATGTAGTTTAGAAGTTAAATACATATCGTTTCCTTGTGAAAATAATTTTTAATACAATGTCACATCTTGTTTAAATATAGATATCCACCCTTGAAAGTGTTAGCTGAGCCTACGTCCCTGCTGGGAAATGAATGGAATGGGGGAATTCAAGCCTAGTCTGAAACACAAAAACATTTCCGATGACTAATGGTCTCTAGCCACCTTAGTTAAGGCAGGACTTCCTATTGACAGGAATAATTAGCTTTGGAAATAAAAGTTGAAATAGAAACCAGGGACACTAGCTGATGAGAGCCTGCTTTGCATATTTATATATTCTGCCAGGTCCTTACATTGTGCTTTCTGTTCAGGAATAAATTTGCCTTTATTGTTTGTCCCTGCATCCCCCATTCTCACAGAGCACCTGCCGTGCCAAGAGAGATATGAAAAAAGGCCAAGTGATCTGCTATTGAAGCAGGAAGAAATATCTCCCTTCCAGTGACCTTCCTAGATAATGAGAAGATATGGTTTTCTAATATAAAGGGAATAAATCAAGAGATCTTTCAGAGAGCCAGGGCAATAACAGTAGAGTCCAAGACCATCAATTCCAAAGGCAAAGGGCAGAGGCACTTTTCCCTATAGATCAACATTAGACTAAGACAAGATGGGAGACATTCATCCCCATAGCAGGAAGGGGTTAAAATAGATCCCCTACCCCTACCCCTCTTCATCTCCTTCCCACCCCAGCTTGCTATGAGTCCTTGAATTAATCTGGGAGAAAACCACACCTTCGTGGGATGTTTCATTGGCTGTTCTTTTCTGTTGATTGAGCTAATACAGTTTTGAGAGATGGGCTGTTTTCTTTATCTTTAGCTCTTTTTAATGTTTTTTGCTGTGAATTCAGTGGTAGACACAGATGCCAGATAGGTGTCATTTAGAAGGCTTCTGTTGACCCATAAAGCACCTCTGCCCTGTCCCTGGTCTTCAGCTGCAATCATTGGTCTCTCTGCAGCAGCACCTGTTAGGGGCAGGGCTAGAAGTGGGACCACCAAGTGTCAAGGGCTACCAGGAAGATGAGTTCAAGACGAGTCACGGAGTCATCTCTCCCCTAGACCTATTGCTCCTCACCTGATCCATTTGTTATTTATGTAACATCATAATACACTAGGAGAACAAGAGGGGAGAGTATGTTTAATTTAGGGAATAATATCTTATATATTAAGAATAATTGGGGGCACCTGGGTGGCTCAGTCGGTTAAGCCTCCGACTTCAGCTCAGGTCAGATCTCATGTTTGTGGGTTCGAGCCCCGCGTCAGTCTCTATGCTGACAGTTAGCTCAGAGCCTGGAGCCTGCTTCCGGTTCTCTGTCTCCTCTCTCTGTCCCTCTCCCTCTCACGCTCTGTCTCTCTCTGTATCAAAAACAAATAAAAAGCATTTTTAAAACATTAAAAAATAATTGTATAGATAATTTTGATAATAGTAGCTGCTGTTTGCTGACGTCTAGTGTCAGGCATTGTGCTGTGGCTTTCTTAAATAATAAGGTGAGTATCATTAGCTCCATTTTACAGACAGGGATATAGAGGCTCTGTAAATTTATGTGACTTGCTTTGGGTCACACATGTGTGGAAATATTGAGTGAAGCATATTTTGTTCAGGGCTGTCTGACCCCAAAGTCTATACTTTTAAGCATGCTTCTGTGCCACAAGAAAAGCTATCCATGCAGTGTCCTACAAAGGAGCTGTGAGGACTTGGGAGCTGGCCCTCAGAGGAAGTTCAGTTTTTCTGGATTTTCTGTAGGAGCCAGCCATTTGAACTTAAAATCTTGGTACAGGTGACATGGTATAGAGAACTTAGCATGTTAAAATATCATGTTGTGCTCAACACCCAAAAAACAAATACTCCAGTGAAGAAATGAGCAGAAGCTGTGAATATACACTTTTCCAAAGGAGACATCCAGATGGCCAACAGACACATAAAAAGATGCTCAATGTTGCTCATCATAAGGGAAATACAAATCAAAACCACAGTGAGATACCACTTCACACCTGTCAGAATGGCTAACACTAACAACTCAGGAAAGAGCAGATGTTGGTGAGGAAGTGAAGAAATAGGAACCCTCTTGCACTGTTGTTGGGAATGCAAACTGGTATAGCCATCTGGAAAACAGTATGGAGGTTCCGCAAAAAATAAAAAATAGAATCACCCTATGACCCAGCAATTGCACCACTAGGTCTTTATCCAAAGGATACAAAAATTCTGATTCAAAGGGACATATGCACCCCAAAATTTATAGCAGCACTTTCAACAATAGCCAAATTGTGGGAAGAGCCCAAATGACCATTGGCTGATGAATGGATAAAGAAGATGTGGTACATCTATACATGGAATATGACTTGGTAGTGAAAAGAATGAAATCTTGCCATTTGCAACAACATGAATGGAACTGGAGGGTATTATGCTAAATGAAGTGAGTCAGGCAGAAAAAGACAAATATCATATAATCTCATTCATATGTGGAATTTAAGAAACACAACAGATGAACACAGGGGAAGGGAAGAAAAAATAAGATAAAAACAGAGTGGGAGGCAAACCATAAGAGACTCTTAAATACAGAGAACAAACTGAGGGTTGCTGGTGGGTTAGGATGGGCTAACATGATGATGGGCATTAAAGAGGGTACTCGTTGGGATGAGCAGTGGGTGTTATATGTGAGTGATGAATCACTGGTTCTGCTCTGGAAAGCAGTACTGTATTGTATCTTAACTAACTTGAATTTAAATAAATAAAAAAAATTTTAAATGTCATAGGGTGCATGTAAGATTTCAGAAATCACACTAGGATATGACTCCTCCCTCATTTTATCTGTGAGGAAACAGACCTACAGAGGGACATAGCACATTTATGGCTGACATCACCATCAACACTCAGGTTTGTGATCTTTATAAGCTTTTTCCTTCCATTGGTAACTAATCGTCTTCTACTCAGGACCATAAACACATCTCATTTGGGCCATCTTTCCTGTATGATCTGGAAAACTCCAGACTACTTTGTCTCTACAAGGGATCGGAGACAGGCGCCTAGGGTCCATGACAGGGCACACAACAGATCTTCTTATTTCTTCTCTCCCAGATACTCTGAGATCTCTTTCTTGATTAGAGTGTGGGGCCCTATCCCTTGCTATTTTGTTCAGAAGCCACTCAGCATAGAGCATTGACCAATATGGCACCTGTTGGGGCTTCATTCAGTACCTCATCCTAGTTAAGGTGTTTCCTCTGCCTCTTTTCTCTCTTCCCTGAAGTCTGTTCTCTGTGTTGCATGCAAAGAGAGCTCTTCAAAATGCATCTGCCCACAGCCCACCCCTATTGAAAAAATAGAGTTGGGTCCTCATGCATGTGTGTTCTTCTATCTTTTTAATTTTTATTTTTTTTTAAGTTTTTATTTAAATCCCAGTTAGTTGCCATACATGTAACATTAGTTTCAGGTATACAAACTAGTGATTCAACACTTCCATCAAACACCTGGTGCCTATCACAGGTGCCCTCCTTAGTCCCCATCACCTATTTCACCCATCCCCCCACACCCCTCCCCTCCCTCGGGTAAGCAGCACTTTGACCTCTACCATTAGGAGTCTGTTTCTTGGTTTGCCTCTCTATTTTTCCCCCTTTGCTCCTTTGCTTTCTTTCTCAAATTCTACATATGAGTGAAATCATATGGTATTTGTCTTTGACCAACTTATTTCACTTAGCATGATACTCTCTCATTCCATCCAGGTCGTTGCAAATGGCCAGATTTCATTCTTTCTTATGACTGAGTAATGTTCTAGTGTGTGTGTGTGTGTGTGTGTGTGTGTGTGTGTGTGTGTACGTACATATACCACCTCCTTTTTATCCATTTATCAATCAATGGACATTTGGGTTCCTTCCATAATTTGGCTGTTGTTGATTATTGCTTGTCCTTGTCCTGTAAGCCTCATACATACTGAAATGGTTTTACTTTATCCAACGTGACATAGTTTCTCTTGTAGAGTTTTTAAACTTGCTGTTCCAATGCCTAAACCTTCTTCGTAAGTCTGACAAAGTCCTACTCAACTCAGTTCTCTCAAGAAGCTCACACCAGATCCCTTATTATTTTCTCATAACACACTTTGCATGTATACTGTCCCTGACCCTTTCCACCCTATATAGTAATTTTCTGGATGTCCACATCAGTCTTCACCTGTAGACCATTAGCCCCATGGGGTTGGGAACCATGTTTGTCTGATTCACCATTATATCCCCAGTGTTTAGCATCAGGCCAGCCCCAAAGTAGGTACCAAATAAATATTTGTTAAATAAGGATGTGCTTAATGGATGTTTTGTGAGCAAATCTTCTGTTCTGTGCAAGGTACTTTATGCCCGTCCCTGAGCCTAGTGCTGGAGACAACACTGGAAAGGAAAGCTGGTGTGAAGGCTGACCTCATGGAGCTTTCTCAGTAGAAATGCATAACTACTCAACTACATGAACACACACATCGTCACAGCAAATTCTAAGTTGTGCATGAAAATAATACAACAGACCCTATTACATGGTGACCTGACTTTTCCAGTTATAAATTGACATAGTTTAGCAATCATGGAGTAGATGAGGCCACATGAAAATTTAATTAATATTCAGCAGCTTAGAAATTAAGTGATATGTTCATTAGCATAATGGAAACTGGAAATGAGTGGTCAAGCAGCGTCTCCCCCAGGCATACCCAGCCCGGGACTCTAGAGGGCGCGCTTTCCCCCTTCCCCTTCCAGGAGTGTGGGCGCCAAGTCTGCTTTCACTTGACTCCTAAGCCAAACATGGAAGCATTTTCCTGCTTAAAATAAGTTTTATTATGGAGTGCCTGGGTGGCTCAGTCGGTTAAGCGTCCGGATTCGGCTCAGGTCATGCACTCACAATTGTGGGTTTGAGCCCCATGTCCGGCTCTGTGCTGACACACAGAGCCTGGAGCCTGTCTTCCGATTCTGTGTCTCCTGCTCTCTCTGACCCTCCCCTGCTTGCGCTGTCTCTGTCTCTCGAAAATAAATTTTATAAAAATAAATAAATAAATATATAAATTTTTAAAAAGTAAGTTTTATTAGATACGTTATAAAAATATTTAAAAGAAAACAGTAATGGCCCATGCCCCGATTTTCAAGAAAGGTTACTGATGACATTTTGTAGATTAAAGCATTACATATGTTTAGTCAGAAAATGTAAACAAAAGGCACATCTTTAAACCTTTGACTCTTGATTTTGGCTCAGGTCATGGTCTCTGGTTCATCAGATCGGGCACCGTGTCGGGCTCTGTGCTGGCAGCACAGAGCCTACCTGAGACTCTGTCCCTCTCCGTGTCCCTCCCTGATTTGTGCGCATGGTCTCTGTCTCTCAGAATAAACAAACTTTAAAAAAATGGAAGTGATATAAGAAGTATATAAAATTATAAAACATAAAAATTGCAAAATATATAAAAGGTATAAAAGCATAAAAACAGGAAGCAATTTTTGCTAAAGATAATAATTCTTAATATAATCAGGATTTCCTGCAGAAAAAAAATGTCAAATGACTGTGTGTGTGTGTGTGTGTGTGGTTACTAGTAATACAAAAAGGAATCATACCACGCACATGGTGTGTAGTTACTCATTTGTTGAACAATAATATATCCTGGTGACTTCTCTATAACAACACAGAGAGAGTGATGTTTTCTTTTTATCAGCTCTGTAGTATTCGGTTTTAAGGCGATTACATCATTTGTTTAACTAGCCCCCACTGTTATGACTTGGAACTGTTGTCCAATTGTGTTTGTTGTTGCAGTGTTATTTTTGCTTTGAAAAACAGCCCTGGCAGGAACATTCATTGGCCTTTTCCTTCCAGTGTAGCTTCAAAAGAAATATTAAGCAGTGAGCTTGCTGGGAAGGGCTTGTGAGCATTTTCTATTTTTTAATATGCTGCTCAGTTACCTTCCCTGTCACGCTCACCAGTGGAGGGGCGGAGCCGTTTCCAACAGGCACCCCAGAAGTACTGAATGTTGATTAATCCGACTGGTGAAAAATGGTATCTTGTGTCTTTATTTAAATATCTTCTTTATAAGTGAGATTACACATCTTTTCTTGGTTATTGGTATGTGTATCTCTTGGATGCTGCATTGAATCAGTTAAAAACAATAGCTTTCTTTTTTGTTTTAAAGCAAATCATAAGTAGAGAGAGGATTACATAGACCCTTTTAGAGGGAAATGTCTTTTCATCACAGATCTCAGAATCTTAGAACTGCTTTTTCAACATTAAAGGAGCAACACTCTATTTATAAACCACTCTAACCTATTTATCTAAGTTGTGCTGTAATGATCTTTCGTAGGCAGCACTTTATTACCATGGTTCAATTTATTACAAATATGGACCTTATGCAGTTCTGCAAATCCCATTCCTGTCCCAGTGGCCCGACTTAGTGGGGAGTTAATGTACCAACGGGCAGATATTCCGGAACATCCACTAATCTCTTTGTGTGCGATGTTCCCATCATGGAGACCAACAGGCAAAATGAAGCCTTCGGCTATTGCATTAGCTCAGAGCACTGCCCCCACCCCCTTATCTGTTCCAATTTTCCTGGTTTTCTACTTATCCTTCTTTCCATTCTCATTGGAACCCGCATTTGTAGCCTGTGGGTTTGTGGTGTGCTGAGCGCTGAGGCAAAACAGATGTGTTTCTGAAATATGTCTTAATCCATCCAGGTTTTGGGGACAAAGTCATTTGTCTTTGATCATACACACTTCCCTGGGTAATGAGTTGGATTCAAATGATGTGGTGACAGCCGAGGTAGGCAGAGTATTTCTTTGTTGTCACCTCCTTGCGGGATCCCATGCTCTCAGGACAATACCTGACCTCAGCACCTCAGCCCTGTTCCTTCTCCCACCCCCACCCCCACCATTTCCAGGGGTCAGAGACCAGGCAGAAAGGTGCCCTGTGCCTTCCATATATATATATATACTTTTATGGCTGACATTAAGGGTAACAGCCTTTCCCCACCTCCCATGAAGTAGATGCATTGGGAATTATATTTTCGAGGAAGGAAATAAGATGGAGCCAGACTCAGTGTCCCAGCCCTTTTGTGTTTTATGAGGAGTGATTATATTTGTGCTATTTTTTTCAGTAAGTGTGTTTCCTGATCCAAACATCAAGGACACATGATTAGATAAGGGACAGTGAGTTAGCAGAATTAATGGGCCAGAGGATTGCAATATTCATACTACAGATTTTGCAATATTCACATATAAAGTCTCCTGAGTACAGAGTAACTAATCTGTCTTTCCTCCCTCCCTCTGTTCTTCTCTCCATCCCTTCCTCTCTCCCATCTTTCCTTCAGTCTTTTCAAAATCAGGGCGCTGTTTCTAAGAGACGATTCTCTCTGTTCCTCCCTGACAACTTCTTCCTTTTTAAAATCTCTCTGTTTCATGGTCTTGTTGCCCTTCTATAGCCATCCATTAAGAGCAGAGACTAAGTGCATTTAGAGAATGTGTATCTCTGTTCTGTAGATAATACATGATGCATATTATTACATGGCGTGGTCTCGGCGTGGCCTTGGGTAGCCCCAGGTCAAGACTCTGCCTGCTCAGTCTCCACTCTAGCCGTGCTCGCCAAGAAGTCTGGCCAGTGGCAAGGCACAAGATAAATGTCCAGGTCAGCCCCGAGGAGTTTCATTTTCCACAGACTCGCTTAGGGACACAAAAGAGCCATCTGAGGCAGGAATCAAGGCCGTCTTTCTAATTGTAGATCATATCTACTAGACTGAGACTGCACTAAGGAGGGAGGGGAAAGATGCCCCTTCGTCTCTCTGGCAGCACTTGGCCATGGAGAACTCTGACTATCAGAGAGCACTGAGCATAGGGAGCACAAGTGTGTCTCTCCCTGTATTTGAGGGCCCACCTACTGTCTGCAGTGAGTCCTCAGGGCTGTGATCCTTCCACGCCTCCTGTGCCTGAAGTGACCAGGTCTCTGTAAAGCCGTGTTGAGCATCTTACTGTTACCCTGGGCTATGACTGTATCTTCTCAGTTCAACACAAGGGAAGCCCAGATCATGAAAACCACATCACGGGTTTTCAAGTCACCAAAGAACAGTGTCCATCACACTAAACTACAACGATGCACTGAAATTTCATTAGTTTTGTGGTGTGAGATCTCTAAATATAATATTCTGTTTCATGTTGGTGCAGATTTAAATGCTATTATTTTTTAAATTATGTTAACAGCTTGAAGGGAGCATTTATCTTTAAAAAGGGATTTGTGCTTCCTCCAAGTTTGAGAAACGTAGCCTTAATTAATAACTGCTATCCTTTTGTTTTTTTATTTTCACTCATGCATGCCTGCCCTGCTCACCCAGCCAGATTACAAGGCTCCTGAGGGCAGAAACGATGACTCACTTGCGTTTTGAAATCCCAAAGCCACCAGAGAATGTTAGTGATGCTCAAACAATATGGATGGGCTAATGGTACTGTCTTCAGGTGTGTGCTGATGTCTGGGCTTTTTCTTTTGTTCTGAGGTTGTTCAAAGATTGAGGGAGCTGTGTATGGGTGGCAGGAAGTGGGCACAGATTTCAACTCTGTTGTGTCTGTTCTTGGGTTCAAAGGGCCCCTGATCCCATTGATCCTTGTGGAAGCTTCCTGCAGGGCTTTGATGCGCTTGCCCCCGCCATTGGATGCCTGCTGAGCACATCAAGAAGCACTGCCAGCCTGTCCCTTGGTGTCATCTTCCATTCTGAGGCTCTTCGATCGCAGCTGTGCTACTTTATTGCTGCTGATAGCACTAATATCTCTGCATAAAGTGGTTTCTGTGTTTCCATCCCTTTATCCTTTTGTATTCCTCTACAGCAGTGCTGACCTTTTAGCTTGCATGCCCTGTCAAGCTTGAGAGGAAACCCAATCTGTCCTTCTCTTTACCTGGCAATTGCTGCTCTCTGTCATTTCTGTTCCCCTCTCCCTTCTCGCATTCATCCCTCTTTTAACTCTTCTGGCCTTTGGATTTCATCTTCTCCCCCGTAGCACATCTGGAGCCTCCCTATTTAAAGGGAACAAGAGACGTATGGCACCAAGTTTGAGATTTATCAGAAACCTTGCACTGCAAAATGACGATATGGGAGATGCATCATCCATACATTTGTCTGAGGAAGAGACGCCAGATGGAGAAAATGTGTATATATTCATGGACTTTCCTACTGATGTCTGCTGAATGAAAAAGACAGAAGCTGAGAAAGAAAGGAGGGAGAAAGATACAGGAAGGCAAATAAAAGGGGATGGATGACCTAAGGCGTTGGTCTGCCTTGCTAGGATATCCAGAAGCAGCCAGTTCATCTTGTCTCTGAAGGAAACCGTTCGCCACCCTATCGAATGGAAAGTGCAGAAAACTCTATTCTATGTTTCACTTAAGTTCTGGTGATTGTTACCACCAAGTGGCAGCGAAGCCAGTCCACCAGGACACTCCATGAGACCACAAGCCTTTTCTCTTGGATTTAAAGTGAGCAAAAAATACAAGAAAGTGGCACAGAAAATGTCAAAATCCCAGAACAAATCCAGTTGTCTGTCTTCTCCAAGGGCCAAGGGGCCCCGATGTCACTTCTTAAGGACATTTTATGGGTTTAGAGTTAGAGATAAAGTACCATTTGTTTTAGACTGACCTCAGAATTCCCCTCTTCTGGGTACAGGTGTTCGCTGCTTTGAAAAAGGTTCCCATTTCATCAATTTGCTTTCACCAAAGACCTACATGAGTGCCTGTTTTACTCACTGAAAGAAATCCAAAGAGGAGTTTTGCTTTCATTAAAAAAAAAAAAAAAAAAAAAAAAAAAAAGCAAAAATAGGATTCAGAGCGGGTCCCGTGGTGAGCTGTTGTAGGGGAGGTGCACATCCCAAGCAGTGAGAGTGGTCCCCTCCAGCCCACACTCAGTGTGGCCGAGTCCCCAGAACCACACTCAGTGTGTCAGTATCAAGCCACCAGAGCATTGACCCGCATCTGTGAGCATCCGTGCTTTACCTCTAGTTATTTTGTGTGTCCGTCGGCAAGATATGTCCTAAGGTGTCAGAAAAGCCTAAGAGAGGTTATTTTGGGGGGGGGGCGGGGTGGGTTCTGGGAATGCTCAAAAATTTTTTCATATAAATTAATAGTAACTGCTTCCTGGCTTTTCACCATTTTGGCTGGCGATAGATTTCAGAGGAATGTTCTACCTTTGGGGTTGGGGAGGGAGGAGTGAGGGGGGATGCAGGGGAGAAACTGCCTCTTTCCTGATGGATCGCCCACCCCTCTGTCCACCTCTGTGCTTACTTGCCCCTTTATCTTATTTTGGTGCACACGATGACAACTTCTCTTGTGCCTCTGTTTCTTTACCTGCTCTCCTGCCTGTCTGGTGAACTAGACACCGAATGCTTTGATAATTAGCTTTTACTTCACTCTTATCTCTTCCCAGGTGCTGCTTGACTTTCTGTTGTGCACATGGGCTTTTTATGCTGTGAACTGACTTCTCTGTAGCACAGAACTCCCTTACTAAGGGGGAGAGAGGCAGCGTGGGGGAGAAGGACCCACTGGGGCAGACGGCCAATCCTAACACACATTGATTGACTTGTTTCCTGAGAGTTGGCACCTGAAAAGGGATATCCACTAAAATTACAGTGAAAGACAGTGGCCAGAGGCTGGGATTTCACCGCACCAATTAGGCAAGAACCCAGATGACCTAGATGATCTTCCATCTTTCTCAGTTGGGAGCCGCATGTCCCCCAAGGGCATCTGAGAATATAGTGTCTGCTGGGGTCAATTATAAGTTTTGTGATGACTAGAAGGTGGGAGGGATAATAGTGGCATGTAATGCCTGGGGCTGGGAATGACAAATGCACTGAAATATGCAGAAAAGGCCCACCCAGCGAGATGTGTCCCCTACAAATTAACTTTAGTGCCCCATTAAAAAAAAAAAAAAAAAGAAAAACACACAAGGTTACAGAGCCTTCTTTTGCCCAGATTTCTTAGGCTCCAGGTAAGGTTTGCTCTGAAGACTTCAAATCCCTTTTCTGGAATTATTGATTCATGCCTGGGGTTTCTAGAGGAACCGTTGTGTATGTTGGGCACTGGTGAGAGCTCTAAGCCGGGAACTGGGGGTATGCACACCTGCTCATGACTGATCCCACAGTAGCCTGAAAAGAGAACTGTTCGATATGGCCGCATCTGGGAAGGTGTATAGAAGGTTAAGAGAGTTGTTGAGATGGGGGAGGTAGGTTGAGCCATCTTATAAATAATGGGATGGAGTTTAGACTTTATTAAGAGGGTGATTGGAAATCACTTAAGCATTTTAGGCAAGAAAATTGGCAATTCGGATATCTCTGGCCACAGTCTGGTCCAGGGTGAGTTGTCCAAATTTGAATCCAGTTAGCATGTCTTTTTTTTTTCTCTCCATCCTTGAATCACTTCAATTATAAGTGATTATGTAGCAGTACCTTCCCAGAGAGCACCATATCTTGGGTTTTGGAAATGGTCCCTTAGGCAGAGAATTTATCGATAACTATTAGAAACATAAGATTTATCCTGCACTTATAAAATCATATCATCTCTGGATGTCTAGGCAAGAATACTCATGACTCACCTCTAGTGCCGCCATGGTCCTCTTTACATATTTCTTGTATAAGCTTGATGTGCCTATTCCTGCTGACTCTAAGAAGCTGGAATGTTCCTCCACATTCTCTCATTTTATTCTCACAGCATGACTACAGGTGGGATGAGTAGGTGGTATTGGTATTCTGCTTCTCACAGATGAGGAAATGGGTGACTTCCTTAGCTATCAAGTTTAATGTCCTTCTGTGAACTAGAAGACAGACCTAACTTTGACTGAGCAACTGCTCAAGTGAAAAGTGCTTTCCACTGCCATTCCTTCTGATCCCCTCAAAGACACTTTGGGGAAGGATTTATTAACTGTGATTTTACAAAGGAGAAAAACAAGGCTCAGTGGGGTTAAGTGGTTTGACCAAGGTTCACCGAGATCTGACATATCCTTGGAAAACAAAGAAGGAAATGGAGACATTTGGTTCAATGGCAGATGATCTTATCTTTTCCAAAAATGTTTTGGCTCTGTCCTAGTAATCCCTCAGGGTCCCCTTTTTATTTTTCTCCCTCTAGTCCTGTGATCTGGCCCATTATGAGTCTACGCTGCTTTATGGTTTCTAGTCTTGAACCAGGACTTCTGCTACCTATGACTCTTTGCTCTTTGATCAGAGTGTAGGAGGAAATAAATGCAGGTCTGAATTTCAGAAACCCAGATTCTCTACCTAACTCTGATCTCGAAATGTAAGACCAGTGATTCTGGGCATTTCATTCCACTTCATGGAGGCTTTCATGGTCCCATCTTTGATGTAGAGATTAACATTCCCCCTCTTTACTTAAAGTAGGGAGAGATCTTGAAATAATCATTAAGGCTTCTGAAATGCTATCTGTGTATTTATTTTGACACCACATCAGTATTCCCATGGCCTCCCACTGCTATTATGGTTGAAACCAAAAACTATACTATGACCTCCAAAACTCAGCCTGGTCCATGCTCCTGCAACTCCCCCTACCTCATTTGATATATATATTTTTTTAGTTTATAAAATTTTTTTAACAGTTTTAATTATTTTTGAAAGGGGGGAGGGGCAGAGAGAGTGGGAGATACAGAATCTGAAGCAGGCTTCAGGCTCTGAGCTGTCAGCACAGAGTCTGACACGGGGCTCAAACTTGTGAATCTCGAAATCATGAACTGAGCTGAAGTCAGACGTTTAACCAACTGAGCCACCCAGGTGCCCCACTCTTTTGGTATCTTAAAGCTCTTTGTTTTCCATGCTCTATCGCCACTGGCCTTTTTGTTTCTCAGACACCTAAGGTCCCTCCTGTTATAAGAACTTTGCCTAGTCTCCTTTTTGCATGGAAACTTCTTACCAACCCTCTAGTTAACATCTCCCCATTCTCTCCTTCTCTCAATCAAGAAAGGGTTTCCTAGCCCCTAGAATAGTTCAGACTATTGAATGCTCCCAGAGTACCAGGTATCATTCCTTTATGACAATAGTTCTAGTTACTTATATTTTGTATTGTGATTAATTGATTAATGTCCATCTCATTCACTGGATTAAAAGCCACATGGTCAAGACCAAGCCTGCTTTTACACACCATTGCAATCTCGGTACCTGGCACTCAGATGCTTAATGGCCAATCTGCTGCAAGTTTGAATGAGGGCTCTGGGTTATGTTACGGGTGACTCAGTTGCCCTTTGAATGGTTCTGATTCGTGACAAGTATCCACTTCTGTTAGAATTTAATACTGTGTGAGGCTAGATATAGAGCATGATCGGGTTTGATATAGATTTTTATATGTTGAAGGAGTCCTGATTGTATCTTCATATAGAACTGCGTTCCTGTGCAGATCAGTTCAGAGCTTTGTATTTCATCCCAAATATGATAGGACTCATCTTTAGCCCAGAACTCCTAGATACCGTGGGATTCATTTATGCTTATTATAATCAGCTGGCCAATAGAAAGTGAGTGTTAGAGAAAAGTGATGGAGGGGTGGCGGTACTATGGGGCTATAAGCCAGGTTCTAGAATCAGACATCTTCAGATCAAATACTGCTTAGTGGCATGTGACCCTGTGTAAATGTTTAATTTCCTTCTGAATATGTTTCGTCACTTGTAAAATAGAAATAATAGCTTCCACCCAGGATTGATAAGGCTAAAATGAAATAATCTTTGCAAAGTACATAGATAGTATAGTAATAGGCATCAAAGAAGTGCCCAATAAATGTTATATAGTTAAGGGATTAATGCATATTATTCCATTATTAAGGAATTAATAACCATTAATTTATTTCTTTTGGCTTTCTTCCCCAAATCACAAACCCAATCTCCTTTTGCAACACTCTCATTAGAAAGCCATGATTTTAGATGCTATTGATACCTTCTTTGAAAATATGGATATAGAATCTTGAAAGATGATAAAATCTTTGACAGAAAACCGGCAAATTAGATTCTTTTAGCACAGGGAAAACCCTGATGACTCCGCATTCTTTTGGATGCTCTTCACATGATCCTAATTTCTCTTTGCCCACAATGGGAACTTTTTTATCCTCACCTCTTAAAATCGCAGCTCCCACATCATGTCTGGGCACTCATGGTAACCTTATAACCTTTGCCAAAGGAGTAAAGGCAGGCCCTCTGACATTTGGAAAAATGAGGTGTGCAGTTATTTTTAGACGGACTAAAATAGCAGGGCAGGTTTCCATTTATAGGAACTATAGGAACCTTCTCCAATGTCTGGGACAAGGTAATGACTTCTATGAAATAATGACTTTGCCATCATAAACTTTATCCCACTGATGATTACCGACCTCTTTAGTGGTCTCTGTATTATGCTATTTTGTCTTTTTAGTATTAAGAGAATGAGGCCCTGGTTGTTCTTTACCTTTTATCATTTCTTTCTTCTTGGGCTGGAAGAAAATGAGAAGCAGGGGCAGACTACCTCTCATGACTAAATTGTTCCTGGCTAATAAAACTGCAGGAACTGTACGTTAGGGTGTCTCCCATAAATCAGCCTTGGAGAGAATTAGGTGCTGAGAGATGGAGGAACAATGTTTAATCATCACTTGTAGGAAATCATTAGCCGCATACCCTCATTCCGCTACTTGCCCATCCGTCATTCCCCAATCGCTAGTTTCCCCCCAGACCATTAACATTTCTCAATGACTTTCTAAATGCAGAGAAAACCACAGAAGGGGTGAAGGATGGGGGGACATTATGGAAACACACAACTGAGAGATGTCTCTGCTGCTTTACCTCCTGCTCCCGTGAATGTAAATGGACAGTGTAAGAACCAAATGACGGTTAACGCGGCCAGCTAGATGCTGCCATGAGAGCTGAAGAAGCTCTTGCCTCCTGCTCTACTCTTCCCTCTGTAAAAATAAATAGCCCTGTCTCCACCTAGATAGCCTTCCTTCGGCAATGTGGAAGACAGCTCTGTCTTTGCTTTGTTATCATAACGTCAGGATGGACAAGGAAAGCGGAGGCGAGCTCGTGTGGCTAGTGGAGGAGAGCCAGCTTTAGGAAATTAATTGGATCTTCCCAAATTTGCTCCCCCATCCCAGAGAAAGAAAGTCACAGTGGAAGACACTGTAGGGTCTACAAATGAGTGAAGCAGGAAGCTCAGTAAAACAGAACTCATTCAAAGACTGAGTGGATTGGTGGGCACCCTTTAAAAAGTTGATCCAGGGGCACCTTGGTGGCTCAATCAATTGAGCAACTGACGCTTGGTTTCCACTCAGATCTTGTGGTTCATGAGTAAGCCACACATTGGGCTCCATGCTGACAATGTGGAGTGTGCTTGGGATTCTCTCCTCTCTCTCTCTCTCTGTCTCTGTCTCTCTCTCTCTCTCTCTTTCTCTCTGTCTCTCTCTGTCTCTGTCTCATTCTCAGTCTCTCCCTCAAAAATAAATAAACTCTAAAAAAGTTGATCCAATACTGATGTGTGGGCAGAGGTCTGTTCAGTAATTTTCAGGAGGAAAATGTATTCTAGCCTTGTCTCCTACTCCTAGAGTATAGTTTTTGATGCTAATTGCATGCACATAAGGTGCTTTAGAAGCCTTTTCCTTAGACAAGTATGCCAAATCTTTCCCTATGATTGCTTCCCTAATTAATTTTGATCATGGGTCTTAGGAACTCTCAGCTCCCATTTACTGTTACCCAGGCAAGACCAGAAAGTCAGCAATAACAAGAATATGTTCACTGAGGACTAAGTATCTCTCAAGCACTAGAAGAAGTCACCTGACATACAATATAAGGGTTGATTTGCACAACCGTACCACAAAGTAAGGATGATGATCCTAATTTTCGTGGTGTAAAACACTGATGTTAGTGATGATTTTCCTGAGATCATGCAGCCTAGACAGGGAAGATCCACGTTCTTTAGGGCCTGAGAATTATACTATTTGAAGAGTATTTTTAGGAGAGAAGTGAATACAAATTTAGGTGTAGGGCTGCAGGAGGAGTCTCTACAAGTAAGGGCTTCTGTGGGTACAGCTTCACCAGCTCCATGGTACATGCATTTCCATTCCTCTTCATCTTCATGTGAGGTCTTAAATGCAGTGATTTGCTGCATATAGAAAATATGAGCGCCCTAATGATTCAAATCCACGTGTGGGATAGTAAAGAGTGATTTGAGTATCCCAAGAGTCTCTGGGATAATCACATAAGGGGAAATTTTGGAAAGCTTAAGGGAGAGAGGAAACTAATTCTGGAGAAGTCCCCGTGGCTCAGGAATCTTTCCCAGCTATTGTCAAACTCAGAGAGGAAGCCATGACTGGCGGGCCCTGGACAAGTCCTCAAGGGCACTAAGTCTAGTGGGAAGGGACAGAAATGGGAGTCAGGGGACCTGGCGTCCAGCTCTGGGACTATCATTATTGAGCCCTGTGACTTTAGGGAAGTTAAATTTTGTTTCTTCAGCTTTGAGACCAGAGTTTTACTATAGCTTTGGAATTCTAGGATTCTGACTCACAGAGCGTATTAACTGCCATACATATTTTGCGTTCCTTCTTGTTGAATATTTATGGATGAGTTGAGCATGTTTTAAAGTGAATGCATCCAAATGAGGTGCAGCATTGGTGAGAGTGGAAAGGTTATCTTGGTTAGGATGGGCAGAGACAAAAACAGTGCTACAACAGCAAAAACCCACCATGGTGCTAAAAAAGGAGTCTAATATCTAATCACATAAAATCCAGGGTTGCATAATAATGTGTAAAGGAAAAGCTAGGTTACTGAGTAGCAGAAGGTGGGAGCAATAACTGATCACATTGTGTTTGAATATGCCATAGTGAGGTGTATTTTCGTCCTGGATCACACTCCCCTGTCCGCATTCCATTGATCATAACAGCAACAGTTAAATGCACCAATAGTAACTCTACAGATATTTATGGGCTGCGAGATTTGTGTTTTATGTGTCTGGACACCTAGGAGGTGGTTTGCTCAGGCAATCTCCCAAATATTTTTATGTAAGAAAAATGTTCCAAATTATTTGCAGATTCTCAAGATACATCACTAAAGAACTGTTTGACTCACAAAGTGTCTGGGAATTTCTCATCCTCAGTAAAATTGCATCAGGAAATGTTACTAATGTTGATAATTTATGGTCAACAAATTAGAAAAAGTATACATACCTCTTATGTTCATTTTAATTTGAAAAAAATGCATATGCATTTAAAGAGGATAAGGTAATAGATGAAGTGACCAGAATCCTAAGATCAATTTCTGGAAAGTCTACAGGACTTGAGAGCTTGTGTCCCTGCTTCTGTACCATTATTTTACTTCCAAGTCTGTATCATTTCTTTGTTGCTAATGGAGGTGAATGCCTAATGCAACTCTCACCTTTCTCCCCCCAGGATTATTGTCACTTGTCAGGAGATAGATCAAAAATGAAAAAGAAGTAAGGGGCAGATATTTTCCATGAGTAGGAAATGTGCAGACAGAAAGGTCGGGCGAGTGTGTGTGGAAGAGCCTGTGTGATGGGAAAACGCAGAGGTAATGCACAAGTGGACAGGCTTGTACGGTCTCTTTAAGGAGCAAGAAAGTGGGTTGACTTGGAAAGTTGGTCTAATGGACACTTCTTGAGAATGTTGAGCCTTACAATTCACTTTGCTTCCAGAAATGGGCAAGGTATTGGAAGGAGGGAGGTAAAGGCAAAAAGAAGCACAATTATGTAGGCTGTACAAATAAATACAGGATGATAAAAGACGAGCTGTTTATGGAAACAACCATACGTAGTACAAGTTTTAAAACATTGACAAGGGAGAGGCGCCTGCCTTGGTGGCTCTGTCAGTTAAGTGCCCGACTCTTGATTTCAGCTCAGGTCATGATTTCATGGTTCGTGGGTTCAAGCCCTGCAACAGGCTCTGCCCCGTGTCAGGCCCCATGCTGATAGCACAGAACCTGCCTGTTATTCTCTCTCCCTCTTTCTGGCTCCTTCTCTGCCCCCCCTCAAAATAAATAGATGAATATTTAAAAACTGACAAGGTAGAAACATGCTACTGTCAGGTAGGGGTGAAGAAAGATAGGGGTGGGCTGTGGGCATTGGCTTAAGTCTTTAACTGAATTTGTTCTAATGTTGTGTGTGTGTGTGTGTGTGTGTGTGTGTGTGTGTGTGTGTGTGTGTGTTTAAGAAAGATGTAAGACAGGGACCTCTGGGTGGCTCAATTAAGCATCTGACTTCGGCTCAGGTCATGATCTCGTGGTTCATGGGTTCGGCCCTATGTCGGGCTCTGTGCTGACAGCTCAGAGCCTGGAGCCTGCGTCTGATTCTGTGTCTCCCTCTCTCTCTGCCTCTCCCCTGTTCATGCTTTGTGTGTGTGTCTCTCTCAAAAGTAAATAAACATTAAAAGAATTTTAACAAAAGAAGGATGTGAGACAAACATGTAAAATGTTAACAAGGGTTAGATCTATAAAATGGGTATATGGGTGCCTGTTATATATCTTCCTTACTCTTTTGTATATTTAAGTTATTTTTACAATAAAACTTCTAAAAATAAAATGCACTGTTTATAATTTATAAGAATTCTGGTAGTACTGTTAACAGATTTGATCATGTATTCTATAAAGACTTTGCTTTTAACATAAATTTCTTACAGTTGCTTTGCCTTAGTGACTGAGATTGTAAGTGTCTAACCCATTTATGGCCATGGAGTTTTTTAAGATCTTGTAGGTGAACATTGAAGGGACTTGTTAATGTTAATTTGGGCCATCTTTGAACTGGGTGGATGTAGATTATACAGAGAACACCTGATTCATCTCTAGTCTAATGAACCTATTTCCAGACAATGATAGAAAGCACCTAACCTCTGTAATCAGTTGCACTGGGATGCCTTTGATTCCCCAGGAGAGGTGTCTCCATTGCAGGTGGGAAGTTGGGAAGGTGACGGGTTGGTGTTCTTGGGAGAAACAAAAGGGACAAGAAACTCGGCAAGACACACAGGGTCTGTCTTACGGCTGGAATGAACTTGAACTGGTTCTATCCCATATCAGATGCAGGTCCACAGTAGGCTTTCATGTGTGGTTCTTCACATTTGAAGATGATACAGATCTAGAAGCAGGGACACATCTGACTTGTATTTTCCAACTGCTGGGATTCTTTGTATCTAGTTCCCTTGCCTGATTACCCTGGTGATAAATCATACTTTTAATGAACAATCCTTATTTTCCTAATAAGAGCCATGTGCTGTGACAGATACTGGGGACACAGAGATACAATCTACCCAGATACTTTTATCAAGGTCCTCAAGGATTCGTGAGAGAGAGAAGCAGGCTGAAGGCCCCTGCAATCTTAACTGGTCAGCCCTATTGTTAAAGATGCTCACTGTAGCAGCGTGGGGCCAGAAGGGTACCTGGTAGAAGCCACCCCGGGGAAAGCAGCATTTGGTGAGAGCTATTGGCTAAGTAAAAAAGATGAGACAGAGGGTCAGTGAGGGCCTCTCCAGGGATTCTGAACTAATAGGACATATAGAAATGCATGTAAGAAGAGATTTATTATAGGAATTGACTCGTGTGATGGTGGAGAATGAGAAGCCCCACCATCTGAGTCTGCAAACAGGAGACCCAGGAAAGCTGGTGGTGTCACATTCAGTCTGAGCCCAAAGGCCTGGGAGTCGGGAGTGCGAATGTCTGAGGCAAGAGAAGGTGAATGTCCGGCTCAAGCCCAAGCCCCCTTCCTCTGCCTTTTGGTTCTATTCAAGCCCTTAAAGGATTAGATGATGCCCACTTGGACTGGTGAGGGAAATCCTCTCTACTCAGTCCTGCTGCCTCCTCTGCTGATCTCTTCTGGAAACCCGGTCATAGACCCACCCAGAAATAACGTTTCGCCAGCTCTCAAGGCATCCCTTAGCCCAGTCAATTTGACGTATAAAATTAACCAACACAGACAGCATATTCCCTAGGGTAGGAGTGGTACTTACAAAGCCCTGGAGCCGAAGGGGCTGAGGTATGGTAGGAAATATCTAACTGACTGCACCCGTGGCACGCCGTGGAAGTCTCCTGAGTCAGAGGGCAGACTTCTCCCTCTCATAGCAGGGTACGTGCTACCTTCTTGAGGGATGAATCTGCAGACAGATATCTGGGGCTGGGAAATAATTTATAGTAAGGGATAGACCAAAAGTAACCAAAATTATAGGGATCTGATTTGACACTGTGGCTTCATGGTGTTTTTGGTAGACTGAGCTAGAAAGAGTCTCCAGGCTGTTTGTAAGAAAGAAAGAGCTGAACCCACCTTAGTGGCAATCATTTGCCTTTAAAAGTATTTTTGGCTCTTTACCACCCAGGCCTGTCATAATATCTCACAATGATACAACAGAAACAACAACCAACATGTACTGATTTTTTCCTATGTGCCACGTATTGATCTGAAAGTTTGTGTCTATTCGCTGAGCTCTCACAACAATCCAGTGAGATTGGTTGCTTCTTTCCTCAATTTAGAGATAAAGCACAGAGAGGTTATGTGCTTTGCACAGGGTCACACAGCTAACCAGTGAGCGTAGCCAGGAGTCAAACCCAGGGTGTTCCGGCTCTGGAGTTCATTCTTTTACTCTCTTTTACTACATCCTAGAGTAAAACCATTGCAGGTTTCCATTTAGAAAGCCATCCTCCTGTTTTTAGAATTCGTTTTCATTAGACCAGATGCTAGTCCTTTTATAAAGATGGTATAACTTGAGGATTTTAAAACTCTGTGGCCTAGACAAGTTAATAATTGATATTGCCATTAAGCTCATTGATAATGAAATTATTTCATTCAACATTTTTATTTCATCCTAGACCCATCAATTACAAGAGATACAAAATTTATATGAAATGATAGATGGTCATATAAAATTATTTCTAATATAAGAGAACAAGTCACAGTGATTTATATTTCAGTACAGAGATTCCCTTATCCATCCATCCATTCATTTGTCAAATATTTACTGAGTGTTAATTATATCCTGGGTCCTGTTCGTGTACAAGAGATATAAAGTCCGAAAGACATGGTCCTAACCCTCCAAGATCTCTCAGTCACTTGGGCCTAATCAAATTCCTACTTCTGCTGCTATCTGTAACTGGGAGAGACAGAGCAATGGGAATCAGGAAGCCTGGAGAGCAGAAGTTCTCTTTCCTTTAGTTAAACCAAGATTATGAAGTGCAATGATTAGAGATGATAAGAAAAAATTTAAAGAAAAAAATCTTTTTTTCTTAAAAATCTTGGCCAATGAATCTCAACACACTCATGCACATGCGTGTGCGCACACACACACACACACACACAGAGAGAGAGAGAGAGAGAGAGAGAGAGAACTCTGCCCAGAGAGTCTACAAAATAATCTACCTGGCCACTTTTAGAAATCTAGCTGGGTGGAGGAGAGGGAAGAACTTTAGGTCTGACATAAGGATTTTGGGTAAGTTAGAAAAAAGGGTTCTATTAACATTTAAATAGGAAATTTATGTTTTATTAAATAGTAATCTTGTTTAAGAATGAATGACAACGTATACACTTATGTCTAATGCTTACTTCCTTTGAACTATTGTTTAAAGAAGTATCAATATTTTTAACACATAATTCGAAGTATAAGTGAAGTTCAGATTTTGACATATTTTTCTTAAGAATGAAATTCCACACAGAGATGAATCTAAACATCTGGGGAAATAGATCCCTCCCCCCCCCAGAATTAAACTGTGGTCACCACGTGTAGCAGTAATGTGGGCATCCTGGTGATGCATCTATGAGAGCAGGGACAGGCTAATTGGTCTTTGGTGCCATTATAAATTAGTCTAAAATAAGTAAAGTTAAGCTAAGGAAGGTTCGCTGTTTCCCTCTCTTTGCTTTTGGGTTCCTCTTACTATAAGAACTTTAACGTGGTCTTTATTGTTATTAGATCCTCAGCAATAAATGCAGAGGAGATTTGTTTACACAAAGCATGGTTTTAATTTCAGGAGAGAGCAAATATTCCAAAGGCAAACAGACACAGAATCCCATGTCTTTTTTTTTTTTTCATAATTGTTTTTAGTGCTTATTTAATTTGAAGAGAGAGAGAGCAGGGGAGAGGCATAGAGGGAGACACAATACAAAGCAAGCTTTGAGCTGTCAGCACAGAGCCAGATGCAGGGCTTGAACCCACAAACTGCAAGACCGTGATCTGAGCAGAAATCAGATGCTTAACCTACTGAGCCACCCAGGTGCTCCCAGAATCCCATATCTTAAACTGAAGCAAAGGATATAGCATTTATTGGGCCTCAAATGGTTTTAAATTCATTATCTCGCTTGACTTACAGATTTCAACAACTTGTCATGGATTTATTAATATTCCCATTTTGTAGTTAAGAAAACTAAGCCTTGCTTCTGAGGTTTTTCTCAAGATTGCAAAGCACATCAGAGTTTGTTTTGTTTTGTTTTGTTTTTTACAGTACACAGAGGTTTTTTTTAATCTATTTTAATGTTTATTTATTTTTGAGAGGGAGAGAGACAGAGTGTGAGCAGAGGAGAGGCAGAGAGAGGAGACACAAGATCCTAAGGAGGCTCCAGGCTCTGAGCTCTTCGCAAAGAGCCTGACATGGGGCTCGAACTCTCAAGGTCATGACTTGTCTTGAATGCTCAACTCACTGAGCCACCTAGGCACCCCCAGAGGCTTTTCTTTTTATGTTATGTATTTATTTTGAAAGACAGACAGAGAGAGAGAGAGAGAGAGAGAGAGAGAGCAAGCGAGCGAGCGAGCATAAGAAGGGGAGGGGTAGAAAGAGAGGAGGAGAGAGAAGTCGAAGCAGCTTCTCTATGCTGTTAGTGCTGGAGCTGGACTTGGGATTTGAACTCACAAACCATGAGATCATGACCTGA
This sequence comes from Suricata suricatta, assembly GCF_006229205.1. Lineage (NCBI taxonomy): Eukaryota > Metazoa > Chordata > Mammalia > Carnivora > Herpestidae > Suricata > Suricata suricatta. Next base: position 132,138,835 of record NC_043708.1, read on the forward strand.
GCTGAAATCCAGAGTCGGTATTTAACCACCCAGGGTCTGAGCCACCCAGGGGCTCCAATACACAGAGGCTTTAAAGTCAGATTTTCCGATGCCATTGCTGGTGCTATTCCTTCTTGATATTCTCACTGTAACACGTGCTGCTGTCCCTCTGGTGACATAAGATGCGATGTTGAGAATTTAGGAAATCTTGTATTTTCTTCAAATGAGAGATTTTACAGAATTCAACCCAGGGGTAGAGAAGATACAAGCTCTCTTTCCCTCACCAGATAATGTTTGCTTATTTTCTAAAGTAAACATGGGCTTTATTCTTCTCTCCCCCAGCCTTTCTCTCTCTCTCTTTCCCTTCTAACTCCCCTCCCTCTCTCTCTACCTCATTCTCTCTGTCTCTCTCTCCTGCCTCTGTCTCCCTCCCTCTGAGGATGGGAAGCCTGCCTGCAGCCCTCTATCCACGTCTGTCCCTGTAACACACCTGGAGCCTGTGCAGGAGCCATCAAGCCCTCCCTGCATCCAGGGAATGGGCACTGGGAACCGATGTAACTACCAGGTTGCTCTGGCATCTGCTTTGGTTGTGAGTAAGTAATACACTGTCTTTATCTCTGACCCGGAGGTCTCGTGTTATCTGGCAGACAGGTTACAGTCTTAGACCCTTCACAGGGTCTGACGGAACACCACGTTTTAAATGTTTAATCTCTTCAGCCGTGCATTCAGCCAACAGCTTTTTATAAAGAGCACCTATCCCTCCTGAGAGACTCCTCTAAGCTCTTGGGACAGAGCAGTAAATTACATGGAAGAGGTCCCTGACTTGATGGGGCGTAACATTGTAGGGGATGAAAAAACAAGGAAACAAGTCACAAAGCTAATTTGTATCTGCTGAAAATCCTCAAAGGGAATATGTAGAGGGTGGTTGACTCGATGTGCAGAGGAGGCCAGTTTGGACAGGTGGTCAGACGGCCTCTCTGGATGGGTGACATGATGAAAATAGGACAGTGGGTCTTTTTGTTCTTAATTTTTAAATGTTTTTTTTAATTTATTTTTGAGAGACAGAGAGAGACAGTGCAAACAGGGGAGGATCAGAGAGAGAGGGAGACACAGAATCCAAAGCAGGCTCCAGGCTCTGAGCTAGCTGTCAGCACAGAGCCCAATGCGGGGCTCAAAGATCATGACCTGAGCCAAAGCCAGATGCTTAACTGACTGAGCCCCCCAGGTGCCCCAGGACTGTGGTTCTTACATGGGGTTGATTTTGTCTCCTCCACCCCAGCGGGCATTTGCGTCTGGAGACATTTGATTGTCACGACCAGAGGAAGGCGGATTACTACCAGCGTGTACTGGGCAGAGGCCACGGATGCTGCTAGGCAGCCCCACAATTCACAGGACTCTCGCAACAGGGAGTTATCCGATCCAAAATGTCAATAGTGCTGAGATTTAGAGACTCCGCCATAGGGTGTAATAGGGCTGCATCCCAAGTAAGAAATATACTGAGATTGCACAGGGGGAGGGGTTAGTAAGTCACTGGAGGGTGGCGGGGTTGCTCACAGGCTGAACTGAAGAACTGAGCCTTGAGCTGAATCTGAAGGGATGAGGAGCAGTTTTCCAAGTCCATGTGGGGGCCCTGTGCTTGTAAGCTCTCTCAAGAGCTGGGGCACATGGCGCTCTCTTCCTGCCAGGGCACTTCCCGACCCCTGAGAATACGGTGGGGCCACATTGAAGTAGAATGTAAAATGAGCTGGGATGAGCCTAAGGATCTGTTCTCTCCTGAAAGCATTGAAAGCACCTGGTCCTACGTACATGTGGGCAGATGTTTGTGCAGAGCAATAACGTACCAGCCACGTTCAATCACCCCCGTTAGGAACAGGGGGGCAGACTGGCCAGCTCTTCGCAAACCTATTTTCTGTTCCGCTTGGACACGCAGCTAAATTACCTGTTTCAGCCACACTCCCTGGTAGAGGTAGCCATATGACTGAGTGCGGCCACGGACAGTAGGCAGGAGTGAGCTGTCCGCCTGCAGGCTCTGCCCACAGAGCCTCCTATGTGTGGGCCTTCCTCTCTTCCAGCACCTCCTCCCCCCGCCCCAACCAGCTGGGAGCAGAGGTCTGTCACGCCCCAGGAGGATGGCGTGTCAGGGCAGGAGGCTGGACTCTGAATCACTGTATGAACAACTGTGCACTGTACTGTACTTGAGCGAAAAACTAAACTTGTATGGTATTAAGTCGCTGGGATTTCAGGGTTTCTCTAATAGAAGGGCTACTGTAATTGATCCAGCAGTGCTCGGTGCTTTAGGTACATTATCCCCAATCCTTCCCGTGACCTTGCAACACAGGTGTTATTTTCTATATTTAAACATGTGGAAAAAGGGCCCCACGTGATTAAGTACCATAAGCTAGTAAGTAGAGAGAATCGGGAGCCAAGATGCTTGCTCTTTTTAATATGCTAAGCAGCTCTGCACTTTTCCTCCTCCCAACCTCGTTTTGAATGACTCTGGATAACTTTTCCAAGAAAGAGCTTCTCTGCACAGATTTGCATCCTTCTCTTTTCCTCTGGTTGGAGGAGGAACAAATAGCTTTCTTCCCGGTTTCCATGCCTGGTTTAGTGTATCAATGCAGCGTGTTCATTGCTGAAAACATTTGACTCAGGGAAAGAGGTGACATGGTCGTTAAATAGAAAGTACCCTTGCAGGAGCTGAATGTTGCTTGTCAGACACTCACAGAGGGATGAAAACAAAACCTTCACAAATGGGGTTGCTTGTAATTGTCCTTATTTTTTTTCTTCTTCAATGAACTGAGAGTGTACATGAAGCAAAGAACCTTCTGCCTCTTTTGGCTGCTGGAAGTTGCATTTTATTTCTCAGTCAGAGAGTTTATTGGTCCCCAGTGCTGCTGGGAGGGGGAGTTACCAGTAGCCAAACAGAGTCATTAAAGGGAACGGTTGTAGCAGCACTGGCGGATCCTAGCATCTCTTGAGCGGATGGGGCTGAGGTGAGCAGCTTGGAGATCTTCCATTGCTACAGCTGAAAAACAAAAGGAAGACCAGTGTGGGTGGGTCTTAATGTGTGAGCAGTAAGGCTGGGGCTTGGGTCAGTCTGTTCAGCACCTCTTTGGGAAACGGCATCTCCTTCAGTTTCAGGTGTTGAAATGAAGTTGGGGTTGAGCTCCCCCTTCAGATTGAGAATCTGATCCGGACTTGAACCATCACTTCTTTCTGTCCCTGTCTCCCACCAAGTCCCCAGCCCCAGTGACTGCTGGAGGCATGGGCATATTCCCTCCATAGCACCAGGAGGGGTTATCTCTAGAATGTTTCTGATATGTGTCCTGATTATGGACATACTTAATTAACTGTCTAGGCCAGTGGGGTGTCCGGGACATTCCTTAAGAAGAGCCTGTTTAAGAATGCGGCCTCAGAGAAGAAAGTAATTTTAGAGGATTGAAAAAGAACACAAAAAAGCAAAACACATCCAGATAATGTTGTTTAGCCCTAGATGTAGTCATAAATAAAGTCAACCAAATGCTTTATGCTTTCAGTTTTAGGAGCCATACATCCCGGTGTTCTGTCTAAATTAGTTTTAGTCTGACTATTCTCATTTGCAATCCAAAGGAACATGCATCCTGCAGGTTCTTCTAGGCCAGCATAAAGGCTTGGACCTCTTCCCCAGCAGCGATGAGGGCTACTGAATGATTTAAGCAAGAGAGAGACAGGTTCAAGTTTGTGCTTCAAAGAGGTGACCCTAGCTGCACTGTGGAGGGCATAGTTCAGAGGGTCAGAAATGATGTGTGTGGGCTCGCGAGGAGGGGATTATGGTAATCTAGATAAGAGAGGTTAGTAGCATGGATTTGAGTAGTAGAGCTCAGAATGGAGACAGTAACACAAATGAGAGAGCTTTTTAGGGTATAAACTTTAATGAATGTATAATGAATCAAGGATGGGGGAAAAGGAGAGAATTATTAAAGATCACACCTCAGTTTCTGGCTCAGGAAAGTGGTGGAACTGGCGAGTCATTCAAGGAAAAATAGAACAACTTAAAAGACTAACAAATTTGGGAGGGAGTGTAGAGATCATGAGTTTCACTTTTGAATATATGATATTTGTGCTGGTTTTGCCTCATTCATATGGAAATTTCAATTAGGCAGCTGGAAAGTGGGGCCCAAGTTTCAGAGGCATATACATATGCAAGTCATCTGTGCAATGATGGTAATTTAATTTGCTTGTGTAAGATCATGGAGTAAAAGGTTAAGAGTGCGCAGAGAAGATGTTTGGGGCTGGGCCTTGGGTATTCATCAGGTCCAATATTTAATGGCTAAGCAGAAAAGAGTGAGTCTGCAATTGAAGACAGAGAAAGGACAACGAGAGGCAGGAGGAAATCAAGGAGGCCATCCTGTCAAGCAAGGCAGGAAAAATGTGCTTGAGGATGTTGTGGTCAGCATTTTTGATTGTTGCTGACAGGTTTAATAGGCCAAGAACTGAAAACAACTAATCAAATTTAACAACACGCATGCCATTGGTGACCTTGCTTCAATATCATGATCAGGGTACAAGTCTGATGGAGTGGGTGGAGGAGAAGTGAGGAGGAAGTAAATGCAGATGAGTTCTCATAAACCACACGTTCAGGCCAGTAAGCCCTTCGCATGCAAAATTGAACCAGCAACAGTTAGATGCATGCTTACCAAATTGAAGTTTAGGGTAAGATTTGCTTAGATTTCTCTGAGCACATTTATGCTTGGCTCTTTGTCCACTATTCAGTTATGTTTATGCAACAGTTATTTGATACCTACCCTTTGTCAGGCTCTGAGTTATGTATAGAGTTGAACAAGACCTTGTACTTGGCTTTGTGGAACTGATCATCTAGATTGGGAAATAGACTTGGAAAAACAGTATGCTAGGTCAACATGGTAGTGCAGTGAAGGAATCCAGAGGAAATGTTTCTGAGAGGACCAGCAAAGGCCTTCTGGAACAGGTGACAACTAAACCAAGCCTAGAAGAATACCAAGTCTTATAGGATTAATCTCTGTAGAAATAAAACAGTTCCATATATGGAGCTAATCCATTAAAAAAATGGATTCCATCAATACAATTAGCCTTCATGCACTTAATGATGGAATAAATGTACAGAAAACTAGAAGTCAGTTTACTTACACTGGTGACGTGGTCGAACCAGCACTAGCTGCTCTGGATCTGCTGAAAAAGGAAAAGGCAAAGCTGTTAGGTGTATATCAAAAAGAATCTCTCCTAGACTTCTTAGCTCCATGGGGTTTCAGAATTAAATATATCAGCTCTGCAGGGAAGCCTCTGACAGATGGGAACCTATTTAACAAGCCATGGAAAATGAATAGGTTGGCTCTGAGAGGGACCACACAGTCACAGAAATCTATTCTCAGAGATGTGGGTGTTGGTGGGACCCAGTGACCCACATTCAGGAATATTTGTCTATTAATTAGGGCAGGTGGTTCCATCCCAGAAGGCTTTGCCTAGCAACTGTAACCAAGATCATCTGCAACTTCAGCCCCGTGAAAGAGCTCCAAGTGTGAGAAATCTAAGTGGCATGGACAGAAGCAAGAGGACTCTGAACTGAGCGCAGGGCTCTATCTCTGCCTCTCTTTTCCTTACCTAAATGAGTAATTTCTGACAGCCCAACAGAGCCCACAAACAGGATCTCTCTTCACCCCACAAATTTGAACTCTGTATGGCCTTTTCATCTGACATAGGAACACCGGTGATGGATGGTTGCAAACAAGGATATGAAAACAATGTTTGAATGTCAGTACGGGATGGTTGGGACATGGACTAGATACACTGTTCTGCATACACCCTCGGTTTGTCTTTTGTTTCATTCAATTCATTTCTTGAACAAATGTTTATTTAGCATTTTTCATGGACTGGAGGTGCAACAGTGCACATGACAAGGATATCAACCAGGTTACTTCAGGGCAGAGGGATAATTACATCACAGGGAGGCTTAGGTTCATGGAGCTGTAAGCCTAGGGAGCCCGGGGGGAAAGGTAGGGAACCTAATATTTGAAGGGTCGTGGAAAGCTGGCAGGGGGACCTTAAGATTTATGTTGAGGAGTAAGGAAGGGGTGGGGTTGTATGAAGTGATGATAGGCATCAAGAGCCAGGAGACCTGAGGGAGGCATATTTGTTGAATGACTGAAGGCTCGGGATTTGGAGAGTGAAGATAGAAGTATAAGAAATGAGATGTAGAAGTAAGGAGAGGCTGGATCAGATAGCGTCTCCAATACCATGCTAAGGAGTTCTAATGCTACCCTTGAGGTAACCACATAACAGTTTCTGCTGGGAAGGAGGTATGCTCATGTTTGTGCTTTGGAGACCATTAATTCACTCATAATTCAGAAAATACTTTTTACACCTCTGTTCTATGCCAGAAACTATGCTGAGCCCTGGAAATACAGTGGTGTTCAAGGCAGAATCCCTACCCTTGTAGGGGTAAGTGAAACAGACATTAAACAGATGATTTAGGGGCACCTGGGTGGCTCAGTTGGTTAAGCATCTGAGTCTGATCTCAGCTCAGGTCTTGATCTCAGGGTGATGAGGTCAAGCCCCATGTTGGGTTCCATGCTGGGCATGAAGCTGGCTTAGAAAGAAAAAGGCAATTTAATAGGTCAGTGGGATAGCACTCTGGAACATGGAAAGAAGGTGGCTTGGGACAGTGGGGCCACTTCAAGTCCTGTGGCAGCAGATGGGAAGGAAGATGGTGGTAGCTTACACCAAGGCAGAGAGCTAGAATGAACGGCATGATTCCAGGGATGGGAAAGAGGAAGAGGCCATTGGACACTGTCATCAAGTATATGAAGAAAGGTGCAAAAGGCAAATGGGATCATCTGGTGACCATAAACATCTCTTGATGAAATGACACAATAGGGCTCAGTCTGCTCTATGAAGAAAAAGGAACCCACTCAAACTTTTCAAATCAGTTGGTGCATCCCTGAATTAAATCCTGTGGTGGGGAGAGGTGACTGATGTACAAATCCAAGGGTGCACTGTCAATATCTCATACCCTCAGTAGAAGATCACTTGGGATAGGCAGTCTCTGAGCAGCTAACATGAAAAAAGGCTTAGAACAGGGAAATATGCAAAAGTATATTCAAATTTCATATCTGAGCCTTTTCATGGGTCAGAGCTCCTACAGTTATATTTTCCTTATACTTTTAACTCATGCCAGGAGATTCCCCCCCAGGTATTGCTGTATTTTATGTTAAAATTTTAATCATGAATATTTTCAACAAAAATGTGCAGAAAATAATATGATGCCTGTGTAGCCATCGCTAATATTTTGAAGAGTGAACTTCACATCATATTTGCTTCAGGTATTTTACTGACGCAATTAAAATATAATCAAATCATTGTTGCCCTCTCTTCGTCATCCTGAACATCTCGGGGGAAACCGTCACTGCAAGTCAGTGAGTGTCACTGCATATGCTTCCACATTTGGTGGGCATATACATATCCACAAACAACTCATTATTTTTTATTTCAAACTCATAGAAATCATATCACACCTAATCATTTTCCATCTTGTCTTCATTCAAAACGTTACTCTTGAGACTTCCCCCTGTTGATAAAAGTGGATTCGTTTTATTCATTCTGTAGTTATATATCTATATATCCCCTTGCATGGATAAGCAGAGTTTATAGATCTATTTCCCTTACTGACAGATAGTAAGTTTCTCCCCACTCTTTCCTTGTATAAACATTTCTCTGTCTTAGCTTTTGTAGCTATCTGTAGCCTCATCAAAACCTGGTGATATCCATGTAGATACTTGTTGACAGTCTGGAAGTGAAGTTACATCTTATCATTGTTTTAATATCCATTTTTCTGGTTATGAGTGAGGTGGAGGTTTTTTCTCATGTTTTATTGGCTATTTGAGGTTCTTCTGCTATCGGTCGTTCATCAGTAGGCTTTGTCCATTTTTCCATTTGACTCTTTTTATTCTCTTAAAATATTTTTTATATTTTAGTTAATATATAGTGCAATATTGGTGTCGAAGTAGAATTCTATGATTTATCACTTACATGCAATACTCAGTGCTCATCACAAGTGCCCTCGTTAATAACCATCGACCATTTAGACCACTCCGCCACCCACTTCCCTCTGTCAACCCTCAGTTTGTTCTCTATCATTAAGATTATCTTGTGTATTTCATCCTTCTTCTCTTTCCTCCCCCCCTTCCCATATGTTCATCTGTTTTGTTTCTTAAATTCCACAAAATAGTGAAGTCATATGATATTTGTCTTTCTCTGATTCACTTATCTCACTTAGCATAGTATATTTTAGCTCCATCCATGTCATTGCAAATGGCAAGATTTCATTCTTTGATGGCTGAGTAATATGCATGTGTGTGTGTGTGTGTGTGTGTGTGTGTGTGTGTGCATGTGTGTGCGCACATAACATCTTCTTTATCCATTCATCAGTCGATGGACATTTGGGCTCTGTCCATAGTTTGGCTATTGTTGATAATGCTATTATAAACACTGGGATTCATGTACCTCTTCAAATCTGTATTTTTGTATCCTTTGGGTAAATATCTCTAGTGCAATTGCTGGATCAGAGGGTAATTCCATTTTTAGTTTTTTTGAGGAAACTCCATATTGTTCTCCAGAGTAGTTGCACCATCTTGCATTCCCACTACCAGTGCAAGAGGGTTCTCTTTTCTCCACATCCTTGCTAATACTTGTTGTTTCCTGAGTTGTTAATTTTGGCCATTCTGATAGGTGTGAGGTGGTATCTCCTCATAGTTTTGATTTGTATTTCCCTGATGATAAAAGATGCTGAGCATCATTTCATGTGTCTGTTAGCCATCTGGATGTCTTCTTTGGAAAAGTGTTTATTCACAGCTTCTGCCCATTTCTTAACTGGGTTGTTTGTTTTTTAGGTGTTGAGTTTGATAAGTTCTTTATAGATTTTGGATAATAACCCTTTCTCTTATATGTCATTTGCAAATATCTTCTCCCTTTGGTCGGTTGCTTTTTAGTTTTGTTGATTGTTTCCTTCACTGTGCAGAAGCTTTTTATCTTGATGAGGTCCCAACAGTTCATCTTTGCTTTCCTTTTCTGCCTCCAGAGACATGTCTAGTAAGAAGTTGTTGCAGCCGAGGTCAAAGAGGTTGCTATCTGTGTTTTCCACTAGGATATTGTTGGTTTCCTGTCTTACATTTAGATCTTTCATCTGTTTTGAATTATTTTTGTGTATATGTAAGGAAATGGTCCTGTTTCATTCTTCCACATGTCACTGTCCAGTTTTCCCAACACTGTTTGTTGGAGAGACCATCCCCCCCCCCAACTGGACATTCTTTCTTTTCTGCCTTGTTGAAAATGGGTTGACCGTATAATTGTGGGTCCATTTCTGAGTTTTTATTCTGTTGCATTGATCTATGTATCTGTTTTTGTGTCAGTACCATACTGTCTTGATGGCTACAGCTTTGTAATACAGCTTGAAATTTGGAATCATGATGCCTCCAGTTTTGTTTTTATTTTTCAGGATTTCTTTGGCTATTTGGTGTCCTCAACAAATTAGAGATAGATGGAACCTACCTCAACATCATAAAGGTCATATACAAAAGACTCAAAACTAATATCATCCTCAATGGGGAAGAACTGAGACCATTCCCCTACGGTGAGGAATGTGACAAGGATGTCCACTTTTACCATTACTATGTAATACAGTATTAGAGGTCCTACCCTCAGCAATCATACAACACAAAGACATAAAAGGCATATAAATTGGCAAGGAAGGAGTCAAATTTTCACTATTTGCAAATGACATGATACTCTGTGTAGAAAGCCCAAAAAACTCTACCAAAAATTTGCAAGAACAAATACATGAATTTAGCAAAATCACAGGATATAAAACCAATGTGCAGAAATCTGTCACATGTCTGTTTACCAATAATGAAGCAGTAGAAAAAGAAATCAAGGAATCGATCCCATTTATAATTGCACCAAAACCAATAAGATATGTAGGAATAAACCTAACTAAAGAGGTAAGGGGCACCTGGGTGGCTCAGTTGGTTAAGTGTCCAACTTCAGCCTAGGTCATGATCTCATAGCTTGTGGGTTCAAGCCCCGAATCGAGCTCTATGCTGACAGGTCAGAGCCTGGAGCCTGCTTCAGATTTTGTGTCTCCTTCTCTCTCTATTCCTCCCCTGCTCATGCTCTGTCTCTCTGTCTCTCTCTATCTCTGTCTCTCTCTCTCAAAAGTAAATAAAATTTTAAAAATTAAAAAAGAGGTAAAAGATTTGTACTCTGAAAGTTATAGAAGACTTATGAAAGATATTGAGCACACACACCAAAATGGAAAAATATTCAATGCTCACAGATTGGAAGAACAAATATTGTTAATTTTTAAATGTTTTATATTTGAGAGAGAGAGCGAGCAAGCGAACAAGTGAGCATGAGCAGGGGAGGGACAGGGAGATGGAGACAGAATCTGAAGCAGGTTCCAGGCTGTGAACTGTCAGCACAGAGCTGGATGTGGGGCTTGAGCAGTGAGATCATGACCTGAGCCAAAGTCGGATGTTCAACAGACTAAGCCACCCAGGTGCCCCCAAACAAATATTGTTAAAATATCTATACTATCCAAAGCAACCTACACATTTAATGCAATCCCTATGAATATACCACCAGCATTCTTTACAGAGCTAGATCAAACAATCCTACAATTTGTATGGAATCACAAAACACACACACACACACACACACACACACACACACACACACACACAAAACTGCACAGCGAAGGCAATCCTTGCTTTTTATTTCTATTTGTCCATTGTTTTTGTTGGTTTCTGTATCCTGTTAAGTAAGTTTTTGGATTGATTTGTAGATGTTTTCTATGTCACGTGTACCTGGTCCTTTTTTGGTTCAGGGGTTGCAATAATCTTCATCTAGTCTGTGACTTTTTCTTTCATTTTTTGGGGTATTTTTTCCTTTATGGCAAAGTTTGTTTTGTGTTTTGTGTTTGATTTAATATGTTTTTTAAGTATGAATTTTCTCCTTTAGAATTTGTTTCTTTTGTATCACTTAAGGAAGTTTTGCGTAATCCAACACAAATGGTCCTCAGCACCATCACCAAAATCTCTATGATGTCACCTCTGTCACACAAGCTCTTGTATACACAATGTCTGTTTCTTTGTTCTGTTCCCTTGGACTGTTTATTCCTATACAATATATACATTGTGTATTCCTACACAATTTATACACAATTAGAGTTTTAACTAATATTATGCTTGTTAACAATATATATATATAGTTATTTTCAGACTAAACATACATATTTATATTAAAATAAAATATTCCTAATACCAACTCCTTCTGTGCCTCTCCCTTCTTCTTCCTACTCATCAAAGTTGCCTCTTCTGTGTGTATTTTTTCCTTTTTCAAGATTATTTTAGCCATTATGTGATTTTCTTTTTTTAATGATTTTATTTATTTTTTTCATAATATTTTATTGTCAAATTGTTTTCCATACAACACCCAGTGCTCTTCCCCATAAGTGCCCTCCACCATTACCACCACCTCTTTTCCCTCCTCCCCGTTCCCCTTCAACTCTCAGTTCATTTTGAACATTCAATAGTCTCTCAAGTTTTGCATCCCTC
>NC_043708.1:132150534-132170271 GCF_006229205.1 Suricata suricatta
TGGACAGCAACATGCAGAAGAATGAAACTAGACCACTTTCTTACACCGTACACAAAAATCAACTCAAAATGGCTCAAGGACCTGAATGTGAGACAGGAAACCATCAAAACCCTTGAGGAGAAAGTAGGAAAAATCCTCCTAGACCTCCACCACAGCAATTTCCTACCTGACACATCCTCAAAGGCAAGGGAAATGAAAGCAAAACTGAACTCTTGGGACTTCATCAAGATAAAGAGCTTCTTCAAGGCAAAGGAAACAATCAAGGAAACTAATGGGCAACCAACAGAATGGGAAAAGATAGTTGCAAATGACATATCAGATAAAGGGCTAATATCGAAAATATACAAGGAACTCACCAAACTTCACACCCACAAAACAAATAACCCAGTGAAGAAATGGGCAGAAGACATGAACAGACACTTCTCCAAAGAGGACATCCAGATGGCCTATAGGCACATAAAATGATGCTCAACATCACTCATCATCAGGGAAACACAAGCCATTATGTGATTTTCAGTTTTCATAGGAATTTTACAATCTGTTTGCCAAAAAGTTCACAAAACGTTCTGTTCAATGGGAATGACACTGAATTTGCAGATTAATTTTGGGACACCTGGAATCTTTATGGTTTTGATAACTGCCATTGGTGTTAGATATATCTGTTTCCACTTATAGGGTTCCTTTTTAGTCTTTCTGTAAATTCTAAATTCTGACCATAAAGGTTTGGTGCATTAAAATTTTTATTTGGAATATATTTTGATTTGAAAATAAGTCCTCAGTTGCATTTGGCAACAATAATGTTACCTTTTTTCTGCTTTTTTTCTTTAATTTTTATTGACATATCACATAGATACAGTTAAGAGAACAGATTATGACCAGAAGGCTTGATCATGATCAAGGTTCTGATCAAGAAACTGCCACCCAGATTCTGAAAGAGAACATGAGCTTTCCAGTAGTCCCCATGTGTCCCCTCTGAGTCACTGCTTTCCCTAGAGATCTTTCATTAGCCTTATTGTCAAATACCATAGAATAGCCAGCCTTTAAAAAAATGTTATGTAAAAGGATTGTATACTATGCATTCGTTTGGGTTTGACATTTCTGTTGTTTTTACTCAACATAGGGTTTTTAGAATTCACCCATGTTTTTGCATAAAGTTGTAGCTTATTTTCATTCATTAATTTCATATCGTTTTCAGTATTTTCATTGCTGCATAATGTTCTTTTGAGTGAATACTATTTATCCATTAATTTATGCATTAATTTGCCCTTGGTGGGCCTTTGGGTAGTTCCTAGCCGGGGGCCATTATGAAAACCGTTGCTATGAACACAATTGTGTTTGTCTTTCAATGAATACATGCATGCAATTATTTGAGTATAAAATGGGTGTGGAATCACTGAGTCATAGGGTATAGGTATATTCACCTTGCAGTGGATACTTAAAAAGAGTTTATCAGCATTATATGGAGAATTCTGAGGCTCCACAATACCAACTATTGGTTTTGTCTTTCTTTATCATTGATTATTTCTAAGAATAGAAAAGTGATTTTTCATTCTGGTTTAATTTGCATATTTTCTGAAGACTAATGTTAGCCATTTGAGTGTCTTCACTGGTGGAAACCTGTTCAAATTTGTGTTTATTGTTATGTTGAGTTGGTTGTGTTTTTCTGATTGATTTGGAGAAGTGTACATTTGGACACACACACACACACACACACACACACACACACACCGCTTTTCTCTCCCTTATCAGTATATTTTGATGACTAGGCCATCTTAATCTAATCTAATATCATTTTTTCCCTCTATGGCTATTGCTGTCCATGTCCTATTTAAGAAATCTTTACTTACCCCAAGGTCATGAAACCGTCCTCTTCTGTGTTCTTTATAAAGCTTTATTATCTTGCCTTCATATGTAGTTTTATGATCTGTGTCTAGCTATCTTTTGTATAAAGTATGATGTAGGAGTCAAGATATGTTTGGATATCCAGTTCACTTGGTGCCACTTATTAAAAGGACCATTCTTGTCCTTTTACTACATTGACGTAAAACTTTGTCATAAACCAGATGACCATATATGTTAGAAACTACCATTAGACTCTATTCTGTTCCACTGACCTATGTGTCTATTAGGCCACTCTCACACTGTCTTAATTATCAGAGCTTTGCAACAGGCCTTGATATCTTGTTTGGTATGTCCTTCAATTGTGTGTTTCTTCTTCAAGATTACTTTGCCTATTCTTGGACATTTACATTGTCATATAAAATTTAAAACTAACTTAGAAGCTTCCATAAAAAGTACATCCTAGGGAAGAATTTGCAGCCTGCCAGATCTTTCCTTCTACAAACAGAGATGATCCTTTCACTTAATTGGTTCTCTTTTAACTTCTCTCAACAATTGTTAAATTTTCTTATTTCATAACTTCCATTACTTTATTCATAGTATTTGACATTTTATGATAAATAACATCTCTTAAAATTACATTTTTGTGATTTTGTACATTTTTTATAATTGTATGTTTCATATCTCTTTAAGTAACATAAAGCTGATTTTTTTTCAAGCTGACCATGCCTGTCTTTAATGACAAGTTTAGCGCATTTACATTGCTGGCGTGTGTTAATTTATTTTCTCTCACCTACTTTGAATTCTCTCCATATCAGGTTCTGTCTTCACTTTTACCTCTATATTTTATGTCTTCCATGGGATTGATCAATTTTATTTATTCCAGTTTCCTCCTTACTGTTTTAGAAAGTGCACATTATGCTTTTATTCTTTTATTGGTTTCCCTTAATATCTCAACATAACACCTCCTTTGTGGGAGTTGATATGAGAATTTAGTAGCAATAATGAGGCAGTGTATTCTGAGTGCATGGCCCATGATTGGTGCTCAAAAAATGGTAATTATAATGATGAGTATTCCTGCCTGAGTTTTTTTTAAAGATTATCAAGATACAAAATTCATCATCTTCCCTACTTACTCTTGTTGCAATTCTCTCTGGATCACTCTCTTTATCCTTGTAGGCTGGACATCACACCTACAGTCAAAAGGCACTAAAGATTCTGATATCTGGGTTATCTCATCCTAAGAACACAACTGAGTTGCTAAAAGCACCAAGGAAGTCTGGATAAGGAATGGCTTCGAAAGACATTATGAGTCTGTAGTAGTGGAGTCTCAACTTAAGGCTTTGAGCCTAGAGACTGACACATGGTTTTTACAGCTGGCATAAATGTGACTTGTTGACAGTTGATAGTGATCTACAGTATATGATCAAAATGTCCCTATATTGACTTTGGGGATTTCTGCCCGCCCCCCCCAGAAGTTTATAATTGGGGTGCTTTTGTGCCTCTTCATTTCCACTGAAGAATTCTCCTGACTGTTCATAATCCCTTTCGATCACAGTTCATGCATCTCTGTTTCCAAAGCACAGATATGGATTCCGGGTTTATAGTCCTTTTAATCTGCAAAAATTCTGATCCTAATGCCAGCATTTCACAAGACCATTCATCCAAATATCAGCCCTGATGAAATCAGGGAACACATCTATCAAAGGGCCTTGACTCATTTCAAAATCATTGTTATTTTTGTTGTTGTTTGAGGATTACATAACAGTAATACTTGTATACTTTTCAGATGTAAATCCTGACTCATTATTAGACTGAGTGCTACCTGGCGAATATGATTTCTCATTCCCAGATACAACTTTTCTCGGCAAAGGCAGACAGGAACATTCAAGTGTAAACTCCATAGGGGAAACAGTAAGATTTTGCTCCTTCCCACTTATAAAAATGTGTTTGAAATACTATCTCATCCATTCTGATCTTACTTGGGGGAATTGGAAAGCAGGATCCAGAAGAACAATATCGTTCTTTGGTGCGGGCCTTTGAAAGATAAGATGACACCGGTGGCTAGAAACTAATTTGGGAGTGAAGCTAATCTTTGACCATAATTCCAATGCTTGCAATAGTTTCTGCTTCATGTTCACATTACTGTTTGAGAATACCGAGCAAATTCAGGGGTGACTAAGAGGGGGTACAGGTGGCAGTAGAGAAGGAAAAAAAACACAACCCTTTAGCCCTAGAAATGCTTTTATAAATGTTGAAATCGCCTGAAACTGTTTCACAGTGATAAAGCTGACATTTCATTCTCATAGAGGTCAGTAATAAAATGTTTTAAGATTTAAAGACAGAGGGGATATCTTTACTAAATTTGCTAGAAGCCCTAAAGCAAACTACTTTCCATGTGAGCATTTGATTGAAGTGAAATTAGTTTCCGCTTGCAGTAACCAAACTCTTTGGCCACTTTCTGCTTGTTTATTTCTTTTAAGTGATGCTGCATCTCTCCAGTGGCATGCGTAATTAGTTAAAAGGCTGAGAAAAACAGCTGGATCTCCAGGGAATCCATATCCATGAAATTGCTTCATTCTTTCCAAATTGCTTATATTTTCCCGTTGTTTTAAGGAAGTTCTTCCATTAAATGAAATTGTTATTTTAATCATTATCCCCCCCTGCCCCGCACTGTGTCCCCACTGCTACCTTCCTTCCTGTTCATCCATTTGAATGCATGTCATTCTCCTACCATGCTTCCGAAGACTTAGCTCAGGCCCTTTTCTTTCTCATTTCTTCAAAGGCATGCACCTGCTTTGTGTTGAGGGTGATCAGCTCCTATGGAGTTTTCTAATGTCTGAAGCTCTCTAGAAATAAATTACATCCTTTGAAACAAACTTTTCTATTTATTTTTACCTACTCTTTCCCTTTTGGGATAGAAATAGTCTTCCTTTCCTTCACAACACTGCAAACAGGAAAAGTATTCTATCTATGTGCACAAGACTGCCTTGTGTCCACGGCAGCCTGGTTCTGGCTCCAAGGTGCAAGACTTCCGGCAGCCAGCCTTCTCGGCATCTCTGATTTTAAGTCTCATTAGAATGTATATGGGGAAACGTGGGTCCAAGGGTGCAAAGTTCAGTTATGCAGAGTGAATAAGTTCTAGGCGTCTAATGGACAGCATGGAGACTATGGCGAATCATACTACATTGCATACTTGAAATTTTCTAGGAGAATATATTATAAGTGCCCTCTCTACACACATGGTAAGTCTAAGAGGTGAGAGATACACATGTTGGCTGGATGGTGGTGATCCCTTCACGACGTGTCCATGTACCAGAACATCAGGATGGGCATTTTTGATACATGCGATCTTAATTTGTCAATTGTACCTCAGTAAAGCTGTCTTTTTTTAAAATTAAAAGAAGGGTGAAAATACATCAGAAGAACCCACTGTGAAGCTCTTTGGGGCTCTGACCCATTCACTAGGAAAATTACATCTCTGATTTAGGCAAGAACAGCATTGGAGTAGAGACGAGAACATAGATTTCGAGGTCTGAGTGACGTGCATGTAGATCTCTGACCCAGTATTTACTTCCTGTGCACCTTTGCACAGTCTCTTAGCCTCAGTTCCCATCTGTAACTTGTGAATTATAATAACACTTTCCATAAAGGAGTGCTAATTTTAAATGAGATAACTTATATAAAGCGTTTAGGATAGAGCTGGCACGTTATAAGCTCCTAATGCCATGTTAAATATTAATAATGATGTTAATAATGTTAGGGCACAGAGATGCTGTTCCCCACAGAGGCAGCCTACTGATGAAATTCAAGAAAAATATAGCCAGAAAGTTAATTTGCTTTGTGAACTGGTCGACTGAAAACAGGAGATGTGGTTATGCAAATTCCAGAAATAATAGCTCACATTTATTTTGGCTTGCCAGAGTATATTCAAATCTTACTGTGAATAAAATCCCCAGGAAGCTTGTTACAAATGCAGAAGCCCAGGTTCCAACCTTACAGGTTTTAGTTAGGTTGCTCTGAAATTAAGGATTTGAGGGTTGTTTTTTGCTTTTTGTTTGTTTGGGTTTTTTTAGGAAGTAACCTAGGCATTTCCTTTGACTCTATATTAAAACTAACCTGAGTCTAGTTTCAAAGGTAACTGTTTCTTCTGGTACTTTATAGAATTATCCTTGAAAAACAGCCTGCCTTGGTCTATAGAATATTCTAGAATACTGTGGTCTTCAATAGATCTGGCCTGAGTTTCTTCAAGGCATTAGTATCCTTTTGGCGTATAGTTCATCAGTCAATGACGTCTGACATCATCGGAGCAAGGCCTTTGTACTATCTTTTCAGCCTTTCTGTAGATCTAAAGTAAGCCCCAAATTAAAAGGTTATTTTAAAAAATTAGTTTTCTAATTTTGTCCCAAGTGCCTTTTCGGCACCCAGGATTCCAAGCGATAGTAATACCATTCAGAGGAAAAACCGCTTTTTTTCAGGCGAGGTCCTGTAAAACAAGTGAAATGGTGTTACTGCAGAAAGTCTGTTCAAAAGGGACACTGTTAGCCCTTTTATGTCTCTGAAGCTGGATGAGGAGAGAGGAGAATTAGGGCCTGACTCTAGAGAAGCACACTCAGGCAGCTCTAGGCTGAATAGGAGGTGAAAAGAGAGAATGAGAAGAAAGCATGGCCCAGGCCGCTGTTCTGCAGACAAGCAGAATCCCTTAAGTATCTTGCTGATGCATAAGGTCTGGGGTAAGGGGTCAGTAGTGATTATGATGACTGGTCGAGTTTGGGAGCCACAGTTATCAGTAAAGAATTAGAAGCTGGAAGACAAGCACCAATTGTGTATCCAGATAATTGGACCCCAGGAGTCCTAGGAACACAGCTGTGTGCTCAGCAAGGTCTTCCCAGTGTAGCCCAGAGGGTAAGAGCTAAGATGCCATTGCAGCAGCTCAGACAGGAGAGCCAGGGCTATAGCAGAGGCAGACCGTATCTGTGGCCTGAGATGGGAAATTACAGTAGTGTTCTAAGCTAGCATCATGGTTGCAGGTTCGAAACTCCAGGAGAGCATCTGGTGGTTTGCACACAAGCACCACTGGCTAAATGGCTGGGAAAGGGTTTGGTTTCTCTTCAGAGGCTTTGCACCTTCTGGATTTTCACATAGGGCCATTACTAGTTTCTGAGACTTACCCCTGTGTCAAAGCCTTGCTTGGTTCTGTAGGCTCATGACTGCCAGAGACTTTGAATTGTAGGAAGAAAGTATGGCCAGATACGGCTTATACCAAGCCCTCCCACAGACACGTCCTCTGCTGGGCAGGTTTTCATGAAGGGGACAGTGTGTCCACACCGGTGCCAGGGAAAGGGCAGAGCCAGGCAGATGTTAGAGTCCCTTGGTTCCTGTCCAGAACCCCTATACCAGGGGACAACAGGTGCAGAGGATTGCAGGCATCGTGATTTTTTAAAATATACTTTTAAGTTTATTTACTTATTTTGAGAGAGACAGAGACATACTGCAGGAGGGGCAGAGAGAGAAGGAGACAGAATCCCAAGCAGGCTCTGCACTGACAGCACACAGCCAATCTTGGGCTCATGAACTGTAAGATCATGACCTGAGCCAAGATCAAGAGCCAGACGCTTAACTGACTGAACCACCCTGGTCCCCCTATAGTGATATTTAATAAAATATTTAGGGCATTATAAAAATACATAAACACATATAACAGGTACACAGGTACTTACTATCAAGCTTAAACAATAAAACATCACAAATAAAGGGGACATCCTCTTTCTACATGTTCATAATGCAATTTCCTCCTTGACAACCCAAGGTAACCACTATATTGAATTTAGTTCCTACCAGTCTTATACCTTTACTACTTACACCGTTACGACTTCTGTATGTGTCCATATAGTATATTTATATGATTGTTTATCACATTTTAGTGTGTATACAATTGTTGTCATGCTTTATGTATTCTTCTGTTCCTTTCTTTTTTACTCAGTGGGTATTTTTGAGAATTATGCATGTTAATATATGTAGGTCTAGCCCTTTGATTTAATTCCCTGGTAGTACAAACACAGCACGATTTATCCACTTGTCATTAAGGACTGGACTGGACTGAACTCTCTTGCACACATGTCCTGTGCTCTTGTATAATTGTTTCTCCAAGAATGGAACTTGCTGGGCCATGGAGTGTGCGTCTTCTAGATTTCGCCAAATTGCTCTCCAAGGGTTGTGCCTATTTACACTTCCACTAACAGTGTATGAACTCTCCGTGCTCCACCTCTCTGTCAATACTTGGTATTGGTTGGCTTTTTCATTTCTTCTTATTTATTATTTGATTGTTGTTATCTGATTGTGTTTTAAGTTGCATTACCTTGCTTACTATTCAGGTTGGACCATTGAGGTTTTCTCTTCCAAGAATTTCCTATTAATATCTTATACCTATTTCACCTTTGGTTTTTAAAATTTTTGTTTAATATTTCAAGGAGCCCTTTAGATATTCTGGATGCTAACCTCAGTTGTAGAAATTCATTAAAAATACCCCTTACTGGAATTCCTGGGTGGCTCAGTCAGGTAAGCATCGAAATTCAGCTCAGGTCTTGATCTCATGGTTTGTAAGTTTGATCCTCGCATCAGGCTCTCTGCTTTGGATCCTCTGTCCCCATTTTTCTCTGCCCCTCCACTGTGCACTCATGCGCTCTTGTGCGCTCTCTCTCTCTCTCTCTCAAAAGTAAAATAAACAAATCAAGAGACTATAGATGCTGGCGAGGGTGTGGAGAGATGGGCACCCTCCTACACTGTTGGTGGGAATGTAAACTGGTGCAGCCACTCCCGCTCTGGAAAACAGTGTGGAGGTTCCTCAAAAAAATATCCATAGAACTCCCTTATGACCCAGCAATAGCCCTGCTAGGGATTTACCCAAGGGATATAGAAGTGCTGACGCATAGGGGCACATGTACCCCAATGTTCATAGCAGCAATATCAACAATAGCCAAAACATGGAAAAAGCCTACATGTCCATCACCTGATGAGTGGATCAAGAAGATGTGGTTTATATATACAATGGAGTATTACATGGTAATGAGAAAGAATGAAATCTGGCCATTTGTAGCAAAGTGGATGGACCTGGAGGGTGTCATGCTAAGCGAAATAAGTCAGGCAGAGAAGGACAGATACCATATGTTTGCACTCATAGTTCTAACAGGAGAACAGGAGAAACCTAATGGAGGACCAGGGGGAGGGGAAGAGGGAAAGAGAGTTGGGGAGAGAGAGGGACGCAAAACTTGAGAGACTATTGAATTCTGAAAATGAACCGAGGGTTGAAGGGGGAGGGGAGGGGGAAAAGAGGTGGTGGTGATGGAAGAGGGCACTTGTGGGGAAGAGCACTGGGTGTTGTATGGAAACTAATTTGACAATAAACTACTTAGGAAAAAAAAGTAAACATTTAAAAAATACCCTTCAGACTGTGGGGTATATTTCTGAGGGGCACCTTGTTGACAGTAAAAGATCAAGTAAGAGAAGAGAGAAGTATGCATTTAATCTGAAAAATAGGAGGTTTGAGAATGGGAAATACCAATGGGTTGTTTAGGTCAGAGGGACAGAATCAAGATCCAGAGGTCATAGAGTGTGAGGTAGTGGCTGTGCCTGACCCTCACATGAGCTTGAGCCCTTGGAAGGATCTGGATGCTTTCTTCCATCTCTTCTCTGTGGGTTCAAGAGCCCTATCACCACAGAACCAAAGATGAATCATAGGAACAATAAGTAACTCAATAGTTTTTTTTTTTTTTTTTAGCACTCAGTGAATGCTTGCTATGCACCAGTCTCGTGCACCAAGTTACTTATGTTATACAGACACCATGTATAGAGTGTGCAGATGACACAGACCCTGACCTTCAGGAGCTCTCAGTGTCATCAGAAGGATGCACCTCTAAAGAAGCCAGTTCATGACGATGTGACAAGAGCTTTAAGGGGGCTGAATACAGGATAATATTGGAGTAACTGACTTCTTCATTCATTCATGAAATCTTTATTGAGCACCTACTATGCAAACAAGGGATATGGCAGTGAATACAAGACAAGAACTCCAGGAGCACATATTTTAAAGATAGGAAATTATTGGGGCATCTGGGTGGCTCAGTCAGTTGAGCATCCAACTTCAGCTCAGGTCATGATCTCATAGTTTGTGGGTTCAAGCCCTGCATTGAGGTCTGTGCTGACAGCTCAGAGCCTGGAGCCTGCTTCGGATTCTGTGTCTCCCTCTCTCTCTGCCCCTCCCCTGCTTGTTCTCCGTCTCTCTCAAAAATAAATAAACGTTAAAAATTTTTGAAAGATATGAATGATTGATGAACTATCAGCAAATAAAGTTATGGCCATGAATCAATAATTACTAAAAAGTTCATCAGCAAGGTAACTCAGACAGTGATCAATGGCTTGATGGACCTATTTTAAAAAGGATAACACAGTAGAAGGTGTTGAGGGCCAAAGAAGGCCTCTCTGAGGAGCCAGTGTTTGAGCTAGGATGGATCTGATGAGAAGGACTTAGCTAGATGACTTGTGAGAGGAGAATATTCCACACAAAGAATATGACAAGTACGAGTCTGCATGGCAAGAATGAGCTTAGGCTTTAGGGATAAATAGAAAGCACAGAAAAGAGTGATGGACTCTGCCGGCAAAGGGGCTTTAAGATTGACAGCAGGCTTGCAGCCCGAAGAGGTCATATTAGGCAAAATCTGGGAAGATGGAGACTAAAGAACATAATAGCTAGGAGAAATCACATGAACAGAGGCTGACCACACAAGGTCAAAGCTTGCACAACGAAATCCAGTAATTAAAGAGTCAGATACAAGGTCCAACGGGCCACTGCAGACAGCCCTTCCCGATGTATCGGATTGCCTGCACACTTGTGTCTCCTAATCTAGAGTCCTGAGGCTTTGTAGGCTCCATCTTCAGACAGCCCAGCAAGCAATCCAGCGAGGGAAGATTTTTCTACCAGTGATGTGAATGTAACAGAATTCAGATTCTGATTTTTGTCGAGGGGTAAGCGGACCCAGTAGGCATCACCTAAAGCACATTTCTGCCAAATTTCCAGCCCAGAAGCTTCCACGGGAGCTTTGCTATTTAGCTGTCGGGTTACGTTTTCTTTGCCAGATACTTCACGCAGGTTTATAGGTGATCTCATTGTCAGGGACAAACAGCTGAATACAAATGAACCAGGCTGCATCCTCTCAGAATGCCAAGGGAGGGGAGAGCAAATCATGAGCCTTTAAACTGTACCTTGGTCAATGACCTGGGTCTTTGCCAAGGTGTAATCAGCCCCTGCACCTGAATCTCCAGAGTGCCCATCTCAGTGGCTCTCAATATCACTCACCCTCAGAGGTAGGGTTTTATTTTTAATGTTTAGTTTATTTTTGAGAGAGAGAAAGTGAGCAGGGGAGATGCAGAGAGAGAGGGAGACAGAGGATCTGAAGTGGGCTCCGAGCTGTCAGCACAGAGTCTGATGTGGGGCTTGAGTCCAAGAACCGTGAGATCGTGACCTGAGCCCAAGTTGGTTGCTAAACTGACTGAGCCACCCAGGTGCCCCTAGGGGTAGTTTTAAATGCGTGCAAGAGTCAGCAGTTTCCTAAGCTGGAGCGAAACACCTTTGCTTTTGAAAACATAGGAATATTCATTGGACCTACCAAATGCTACTTGATGTAGGGGCATTGGATATCTCTTCCTTCCCAGGAGCTAGCTCTGGAAAGTCTTTTCAAACCTCTTTACAACTCTTAGTTCTGCTTAAGTGACTCCAATCATTTGAATAGTCTCTGGTGATGAAAATAGTCACCAAGAGACTCAGAGACACCACACCTCTTAATCAGAAACACACCATCATTCCTGATTTTCACTATCTTCCCTTCCTCTTTTATCAGATTTTTTTAAAGTTAGGCATTATTTAAAAAGAAGAGTGTTTTGTTATTTTTGGTACATACTGATGTACTCTTGTTGTTTAATTCTCATCCTAGGGAATGCAGAATCTTCTAGGAAGGTACCCAGAGCTATGTTTACACTTGGCAATCATTCTCCAATCACAAAACTCACCTATGTTTCCTTTTTTTTTTTTTTTAAATTTTTAAAGTTTATTTATTTGAGAGACAGAGCAAGTAGGGTAGGGGTGGAGAGAGAGAGAGGAGTGAAAAAGAATACTAAGCATTCTCCACACCACCAGTGCAGAGCCTGATGTGGGGCTCAAACCTACAAACCAGGAGATCATGACCTGAGCCAAGTGAAGAGCCAGACAACCAACTGAGCCACCCAGGTCCCCCTCACCTACATGTTATGGGGGGAGAGCACTGTGCTTCTCCAGGAGAAATATCCTGTCAAGGCATTTGGGTGATCCTGGTGGCCACAGATAAGGAACTCACATGGTGTATTGATTTCACCAGCAGAATAGAGAGGGACGGACACACACACACACACACACACACACACACACATTGGGAGCTTTATTTTGCAGACTGTATTTCTCCCATCTCTACCCTCTAAAGCTGTCTCAGGGCTTGGTGGATGGGCACAGGGCCTCTAACCTAGTGTCCAAGTGGGAAAACTTACAACTTTAGCCTTATTTCTAGAATATTGAGTCCTAAGATATGACCATATGGACTCTTATTCTTTTGGATCCTATTATTTCTTATTGCACAGCTGTGGGAAATGGTTTCCACTGAAATACTGATGAGGAGGGCAGCATGGAATAAGCAACAGAGCCTAGGAAGTTAGCAGTCTGCTCCCATGCACCTGATTGCTCCCTCTTAATCTTAGATGGCTATGAGTCTCTCCTGTTATAAAGTTCCAATGTGCCTCCAGTTCAATTCAAAAGCACTAAGAAATGTATAACAGTTCCATATGGTAGCAGCTCCTATCACATACTGTTTGACTTCCATAACCTACAGGAAGCAACCTCACAGAAGTTGTAAGGTGTCCCAAACACTGAACAAAGACAGAATAGGTCAGTTGCAAAATCCATACATGAAATAACCAAATAATCCATGCTGCAGGGTGACAAGAAGGAGAAAAGTCAATCTTTATCAGAATGTTCATATGATCAGTAATTGGCAGGCGGGAGGTAGCATTGAAGTATGGGGAATATTTGGAACTATATAAAGAACCAGTCCTTAGAAATTAACCATGATCTGGAAAACACATGAACCTGAAAATACCTTCTGCTGAAGGTGAACCTCTCCAATCTGCTGCCATTTGACTGGATGATTTGGTCACTTTAGTGAGCTGCTGAGGTCTGAAAGGGGGTCCTAACATGGCTAAAGCTAAAATTTCTGAGGAGGTTAGCATCAGATATACATAATACATGAATCTCAGTCCTTCCCTTTACTGTTTTTTTTTAAGTTAGTAAGTATTTAAAGTCCCTAGCATGTTCATATAATTACTTTGAGTCAAAATTCGTAAGAAACCCATGCTAAACACCTCACCCACAGCAGTGACTCAGTAAATGCAAGCCCATGTTCTTGGGCAGGAAGGCTGGAAACAGTGAATGGTTCTTGGCCCTTTTCAAGGTAGTATTCCGTAGAGGAGGTAAGTCAGGTGGAACTCTGAACACGAAGTGTTTCCTGCTTTCATATTGCTTTCCCACAAAGCCGCTGTCACTGAGGATCTCTTGTGTGCCTCCATTTCTCACCTAAATCTTAATCAACCCAGCAGTCGTGCATTTTTCCTCTGATTTTTTGCCATAATATTAGCAAGGTTCCAAACCTGTCCTTCCTAGTTTCGTACAGGCTTAACACAATTCTTTGCCCCAACCCATACCTAACATTCTTTGACTCTACATCTAACTCCAGGGCCCCATCTATTCTGTCTTTGAGTAGTAGCTACACTGATTACCTGTCCTCTGAGCATCCAGCAGAGGGGCGTTTACCTTTGCTCTGCATCAGGATTACATGGGATTTTGTTTCTTTTCTTCTCCAGTTCCCTTCTCCTTTTCGTATTCTGATTTGATTGATCTAAGTAGGTTTTGGAATACTGTTTATAATCAAAGAGTACCCAAGCGACTCTTATGTAATCTGTCCATTGGCTAGAATTTGGGAAGCATTATTTTAGGTTGAAAATCTTCCATAAGGTTGGAGAAATAATATGAATGCAGATGCCAACCCAGGTATGAACATGGTTTGTTCAGTGGGGGCGAGGAGGCTGTCAGGAGGGGTGGTAAGGATTTTATTAGGAGTACTGCAAATTGTATGTAAAATATGGATCCAGATGATGAAGAAATTTATTGGACAGAGAATAAACAGGCTCTGTAATCATTACCTACCATGCCTAGATTTGTCAGGACTAGGTCTTTGAAATAATTCTCATAAAATGTAACAGCATCTAGTCAAAAGACAGAAATTTAGAAAAACTCAAGACGTGTTTCCATGATTCTTAGTGTTTTTAAATTTTTTATTCTGGTATAACTAAAATACAGTGTGATATTGGTTTCAGGTGTTCTATATATTATTATTCTTAGTAACATTATCAACAAAAATATGGATATTCATCCCTTCTATTGTCAAACCAGCCCCATTTCTTATGTACTTTGAAACTACAGGGGTATTTTCACTTTTGTGTCACTTTATGTGCTAAAAAACCTGAGAGTCTCTACACTTAAATTTTTTTTATTAAACTCTATCCTCAAGGGACTGAAAATAGTCTATAGAATTTCCCATTCATTATATAATTGTTAATAGTAACAAAATGTTCATAGTAAAACATTTACTCTGGGACTTAGAAAAGCACTGTAGAATGTTATTCATGCATCTGCCTCCTCAGAACACATGCACTTTAGATATGAAAAATGTGAGATGCAGAATGGATTACATTGACTAAAATAGTATTGGGGAGACTGACATTAGGGTAGACATTTAGAGCAATGGAACAGAACTGAAAGCCCAGATACAAATTCATGTATCTATAGCTAATTGCTTTTCAACAAGATTATGAAGCCCATTCAGTGGGCAAAGAATAATTGTTTCAAGAAATGAGGTTGGGACAATTAGATATCCACATGCAAAAAATAAATGTAGTTGCATCCCTACCTCACATCATATACAAAAACTAGCACAAAATGGATCATAGACCTAAATGTAAGGGCTAAATTTATAAGAATCTTAGAAGAAAGCATAGATGTCAATCTCTGTGATTTTAGACTTGGCATTGGTTTCTTAAGTATGACAACAAAAGCACAGATGACAAAAGGAAGAAGTAGGTAAATTAGACTTTATCAGAAGCAAAAGCTTTTCTGCATTAAAGGACACTATAAAGGAAAGTAAAAAATCAACCCCAGAATGGGAGAAAATATTTTCCTATCATATATCTGATAATGGTCTAGTATCCAGAATATACAACAACAAAAAGACAACCCAAATTAAATAATGGAAAAAGGACATGAAGGGACATCTCTCCAAAGAAGATATACAAATGGCCAACAAGTACAGGAAAAGATGCTCAAAGCCATTAAGTATTAGAGAAATGCAAATAAAACCCACAATGAGGTAAGATTTTACACCCACTAGGATGCTGGTTATCAAAATCACTGAAGGTAACACATGCTGGTGAGGTTAGGGAGAAATTGAAATCTTCACATATTGTCGGTATGAATATAAAGTGGTAGAAAGAAGTAGGAAGAAGTTTGCTGTTTCTTCAAGAACATTAAACATAAAATCGCCATATGACACAACTGTACTAGACATATACCCAAAGAATTAAAAACACATGTCCAAACAAAAATTTGTAGGTGAATCTCATAGCGGTACTCTTCCCAGTTTCCAAGCAGAGAAAACAACCCAATGATCCATCAACTAAAGAATGGATGAATGAAGTGTGGTGTATTCACACAATAGAGTACTATTCTGCCATAATGAACAGTAAAGGACTAATATATGCTACAAAAATATGCAGAAAGCTTAAAAAAATTATAAGTAAAAGAAGTTAGATTGGTTCCCAAAGATTATTCAACTAGAAAATTCATTAAACTCTGTCATAAGAACCACACAAATTAATAAAATCTCATTGTTCTGCCTAAAAAGAGATTTGCAGCTTCATCTCTGCATGTTTTTTTTTTAAACAATGACTACATAGCCTACTTGTATGATCTTAATCCCATTTTTACAAAATGTTCAGAATAGCCAAATTGGTAGAGACAGAAAGGAAATAAATGATTTCCAGCTTGCCATTAGGAAGAGGGTATTGGTGGGTATTGGGGGGTGACTGCTTAATGGGGTTTCGTTTCAGATGACATCCTGGAATTAGATGGTGGTGATGATTGCACAGCATTGTGAATGTACTAAAAGCCACTTAATTTTACTCTTTGCAGTTGTTATAATGGTGAATTTTATTTTAAGTGAATTTTACCTCAGTGGAGAAAAGAAAAAACCATGGGGTCTCAAGTTTACTACTTCAACATCAGTGCACATCCCCCAACCCTATACTCCGTGATTTTCTGAGATGGGACCGTCTTTGGATATATACCTGGGGGTTTTCCATGTAGTGGAAAAGTATTGCTGGATGAGGGTACCATTCACTATTCAGTCCTAAATACAGAGCTGCACACGGGCAGTTGAAGAGCTCATTTTGTAGCTTTGCTAGTTTTGTAGAGAGAGTCCCAGAGTGGACATCATGAGCTGTGTCTCCACATCCCAGAAAGTTCCTAATTGGAGGCCCACCTGTGGATGAGTATCTGCCAAAACCAAGAAAGTTGCCAATGGAGGGAAAGTAATTAGACCCCACACCCCAGGGACAATCAATTAGCTCCAGGACCTGGTGCTGAGGGTCATCTGCTAAAGGTCAGCTGAAGAGGGTCGTTATCAAAATTTGAAATTTAGTCTCCATGGTTCTGGCAGCTGCAGGGTCCAGCTCGGGCATGTCGGCCACAATTGGTATCCTCAGCTTTAATTGTCAGGTCATCAATTCCCATTGACTATCTGTTCCTACCTGGATCCCTGGGTGATAAAGAAGAAGTGGGGGGAAGAGAAATCATTGTGTGGAAGAAGGTTGATTGGCCGAGCCCTGTGGTGATATCTGACAGGGAATCTTTTGTGAAACCTTCTGGGCTTTAGAAGGAGGGCAGGAATTTTGTGGCACACTCAGAAATGCTCATCCTTGGAATAAAGGCTTTCTTAACATTCTCTGGGGCTCCCATTATCTTGCAGAGTAGGACTCTGCAAGTACTTGTTGGAGTTTCAGCCCCAATGTGATATTCTGGAGCTCAAACTTCCCATCAAAAGGACACTTTCTCCCTGGTACAGGCATCAGACTGGTAAGCAGCCTGCTTACCTTTTGGTCTTACAGCCCAAAGGGAAGCTCGCTGGCACACAGGAAAAAATAGACTACTTTCCCGAAAATGTGGCCCTTCAGTGTCACTTTCTTACAAAACCATCATGGGCCCACCTTGTACCCAGGCCCATGCCGTAGGCTTCCGGTATGTGTTAAACGACCACATTTTCACAAACCTATGGGGAAACGATTGGTCTTCTTATCTTCAAGTCGAGATGTATATGCCCAGGCTCAGAAGCATGCAATGATGTGCCCAAGGTCATGCAAAAATAGAAACTGGGGCACGAGCATTCTCTCCTCTCTGATCCAAAAGACCACATTCATTCTACCTCACATTGGGAAAGGTGAAGAGACAGGTTATCTGACTGGACATTTGGTCTGTCAGAAAAGTAAATGTTATCAGACTTTGAACATAATGCACTCTCTCCTTTCATGTTTGCCATAAAGAATTACCTCTGAGCCCCCAAAGCACACTAGTGAAGTCTCTAAAACTTGACGTTGCTGATTTCCATCTATCCCGTGGCATTCTTTAAGTGCAGGGGTCAAAGATAAAAACAGTATTGCTTGCCTCTCATGTGTCACTTGCCAAAATGCCCCTGACCATATGCAACTCATACTCAGGACATGACAATAATCTTTGACAATGACTGAATATTTAACTGTGGCTTCAGAGTTATAAAGTCATTCTGGTTCATGCCACTTAGCAGCTCATGCAACACTGAAAGGTTTTGTTTGGTTTTAGAGCTTGAGGGAGGGCAAAAATCCAGTCCTCTATTTTGTTGTTGTTGTTGGTGGTGGTGGTGGTTGTTTGTTTGTAAATAAAGTTTTATTGAAACTTAGCCAGCCCATTATTTTACAGGTTGTTTAGGGCTGCTTCTGTTCTACAGGCTGGGTTGAGTAGTTGCACCAGGGACTATACAACCCACAAAGCTTAAAATATTTGCTACTTAGCCCTTTACACAGGAAGGGTTTTGAGTTCCATTTTATGGTTCAGGAGAGAAGGATATTCTAGCACTTTCTCACTACAAAGTGTAATGCCTAGCGTCAGTGAAAGTGAAGTGTGCAGGGCTGCATTAGCTATCATGCCCCTGAGAGGCAGCAATAGAGACAGAACACAGATTCTGGAAATCAGAAAATCCCAAGTTCACATTGAAACAACTTTCTGGCTGTGCACTCTTAAGGAAGTCACTCAGCTCCTCTGAACTTCCTCATCTGTGAAGTGCACACAATAACCTTACCTTGCAGAGTTTTCTAAGATTAAATCGGGTAGGACATTTGTAGCACCTAGCCAAGTGCCTGGTACTTAGCAAGTCTCATTACATGATATTTTCTGTATGACTTTACACAGATCGAATTTCCATATCATGAGGGCCTCAGTCACACGCACATACACACACCAGCTCTTACTATCCCTGGGCTGGTCTAGGATGGCAGGTTGTTTTTGTATATCTCATAAAGGATGGCCTGCAGGAGACTGGGGGCCTTGAAGCTCTATGAATGGAATGGAAAAGCAGAATAATTTCAAAAAAGTAGCAGGCAGAACTGTTTCTTCTTTCCTTTCCCTCCTTTTTTTCTCATGCCAGAGACCTGTTATCTGCAGGAATCTGAACTTGCACACTCTGATGAATAAAAAATGCACCAGGCAATTGCTAATTGCTGATAGCTCCCTCCCTATTGATCTCTCCTTTGGCTCAACCATCTCATGTTACCAAGTGAGCCTTTCAACTAATCACCGTTGAGAAGGGTCAGGACAATGAGACTCCATTTAAATATTTCTATGGCAGAATGTCTGTAGGGAACACACATACACACACACACACACACACACACACACACACACACACACAGTACAGATACACCATAAGCGACAACAAGCTTCACGTCATATTTAAGCAGATGTGGGGAAAGGTTCATCAGCAGGATAGATTGGTACAAAACCTGGACCAATCTGTAATGGAAAGAAGGTGGCCAGTTGGGTGTGAGATAAAGCTTTTTTTGTTTGTTTTTTATATGACCTTGAGATCAATTTCTATTCTGCTAATGTATTAGCCAAGGTTTTAGCATAAGCAGAAAGAGATGTATTAGGGGCAATAGTTATTATACAGAGTTTCTTGGAGGTTCACATAACTGAGCTTGGGTGCTACCCAGCTATAAGCAACACAACGAGGAGAAACGCCCAAGCACTCAGTGAAACTGTTCTGGTAGAAAGCCCAAGTCTGTCACTGTCATCCTTTGGTAGGCATTAGAATGGCAACCACAAAATCAAACTTCTTCATAAAGAAAGAAAACACAACACAACACCCTCAACCACATGCCTTCATAAAGAGCCAGGTAGCCACTGTCTTACCATATCCCCTTTGAAGGCTTTCAAAGTCTTGAGTAGAAGTGTCGGCTTGGTGGAAGCCAGGACACCTTTTGGTGGAAGCCAGGTGGAAGCCTAACTGCAAGGGAGGCTGGGAAATTTAGACTTTAGTTTTCCAGGATTAAATAAACTGGAATGCATGCCACAAGGGTGCTGGAATGGAGTTCAGTGAATCAATCTATAATGTCTGTAAAATCCGAATTACATTTTTAAAAAATGAAGTATTGTGTGTATGTGTGTGTGTGTGTGTGTGTGTG